>NC_092693.1:32289707-32589707 GCF_964275005.1 Diadema setosum | reverse complement strand
TGGGCCAGTCAAATTGATGTTGTCGACTTGCTGTGAGCTTCTCTGGTCCCACCGGAACAACGTTTCCTTGCCCTAACCATGCCCCCTAAGGGACGGTACGGTCTATTCCTCCACCATTCCTGCCACATCTTTCGAACTCTGCGACTGAGGCCGAAAGAGAGAAAGATGAGAACGCCCTGGAGAGCCTCGGCAATGATGAACAAGTAGAAGGCCGCAGGTTCCTGGATGCCCACAGCAATGAAACCTGCCACCCAGCCGAATCCCATCAGACTGGAAATCTAATGTAAAGAAGCAATGCATAGGAGATAAATGAATTGAATTCCCATGCATGTCCACATGCACTTAGCTATGGAATGCTTATTCTCTCTCCTCATTTGGGGAATAGCCCAAACAAGTTGGTTTTAACTTTCCGTTTGTTCAGGGAGGTTTTTAGGGAGGTGGCCCACCTCCCTGAAATTGTCAAACAGGGACTTAGATTGCCACGTGTGTCACCAAGGTTTAGACAAGGAGTTTGTCTATGAAACGTGTAAAATATTACATCGAACTCCCAATTATTGAATAGATGTGGCAGTGAGAACCAATACCAATCAATGAAGGGATGAATGCGAGAGAAGTGTTGCTGTACTATCAATTGTATTCTGTTTGAGGTATTGATGGATTTGAATTGATTGAGAGTGTTTGATAGAAAAGTGACCATAAAGTATACTATGATAGATATGATAAAGTGACAACGAAATACAATCAAAAAGAGAGAAACACATGGCTTATAAACATCATAATGCATTATTTCAGTATATGATCTTTAAATCAAAATCAACATCAATTTAATGGTTTCAAGGGTACAAACTTATCTCGTAACGATATGTCTACGGCTGTATTTCCATTACATCTTGATTATGTCATGTGTCATGCTGGATTTCATGATATACCATGCATTTCGACAATACTCACCTTTATATATATTTTCATGTCAATTAATAGGTTCTTCCTGTTGGGGTTTAGAATATGAGAGTCACACTTCGCTTTCCTAACTTCCCTTATGGTAAAGGCAAAGAAGAGAACATTCAGTAAAAGACTGAACGCGACAGGTACCAAGAACACGATGATGTTGTCTCGGAAAGGATATAGCCAACAACTTCTCCCTCCGTATCTTAATGAAAGGATGTTTCTTCCCCACAGATGAACAGCTACGCATGTCAAAACAAATAATGCTGGAACCACCCATCCAACTAAGGAATATCGCATTATTCGCTTTCGTATGGCGGTGTGAGACGGATTTCTTTTGAACACAGTGTTCGAGAAACTTCTGAGGAGACTCCAGGCGAGAATGTTCATCCAGCAGAAAGCTGCCAAGAGAAAAAAGTGTGAGAGAATGCCGACAACCTGACAAATGGTTGGCCAAGGAGGGACATATGTGGCAGGGTATTCCAAGAACAGCTGACCTAGAAGCAAAGCGACTACGAGGTTCACGATAGATAGCCCTTGGATGTTCTGTAGAGGCGTAAGAATCATGTAGGTCATTAGTGTTAATGTCAAGCAGAGTGTGGATAGACCGACGGCAGCGTGCCCAAGGATAACTTGAGCTCTAGAGAACGGTCCAAAATGGTTTGCGAGATCTGGCGTCCAGCATATTTGTGCGCTTCCATTCGGGAACAAAATATAATTCCCGTATGGGATGTCTACGTTGTTGTACGTTAGCAGAGTTTTATTCCCGATGTCTGTTAGTCGGTACGAATGAATCAAAACCACAGGGCAAACCATTACATTTGTGGGTGATCCACACAGGTGAAACTCATGACGGGCAGCGAATGTAGTTAGATCATTTCGACTGTAGATGGTAACATTTCTCCATTGAACAGGTTCTATGTATGAATCATTGTATGCGACGTAAACTGATGAATTGATTCGGACTGGTTGAAAAGAATCGTAGGAATCTTTAAACCACTCTCCCGAGCAGTTCTCGGAATAGTTTACACCGTTGATGAGGCATTGCTGAACTAGCGCTATTTCCCGCTCTGGGCAAACTGTGGTATTGAATGTATTTGTCAAGTTGCATATGATGCTCTCCAACTGACTGCGAGAGGGCAAATGACTTTCAGAAAAAGCGTACGTTTCCGAGTAAGTCCCATCGCCGATATTGTATGTAAACTGAATTTGCTGTGATGACAAACCCATTCCGTAGAGGCAGGTTTGCCCGCTTCGCACGCGAAGAACGGAGTACGTGGTATGAAACCCAGTACAAGCTGGCCACACAGCATCCTCGGGTAGACATTTTGAATTATTCAAAAATAGTCCAAGTGGACAGGATTGAGGTATCAGCTTTTCAATCGCAGTCGCCTCATTCGTAATAACACCAGATATTGCAAAGGTTGCTTTCCGTAGTACGACACAGGTAATTTCATCAGTTCTGTAATCCATGCGAATGGCACAGTTGCATATGGCACAATAAATATTTTTGTAGAGTATTCCAGCGGCAACCACTACTGCTGAATATTGGTAGCACGATGCTCTCGTGGTTGAGTTATGCTCACAGCTTTTAGAACATGTCTTGACGATAGAGCTTGAGGAGACATGGCACTTTCTTGGAGGGATATCAATGTTGTCAGTTGCGATTATTTGGCGGAAACAAATGAAACGTAAAGGGTTTGTCGTGCAGTCCTCATACCTCGCATATTCTAAGAGAGGGGTATCGTTGTGTCGACTATGACACGACGCGCAATATTTGTTAGCATAAAATACTCCGAGACCATCCGTCAGGATACTTTCATTTCGAACCGATTCACACTGTTCACGAATGGAAGTATTGCTAAAATCATGCGGACATTTGTGTACTAGTAACCAGTCTCGAAGTTCGTCTCCTACTTTCAGACCAGTAACGCATACCCAGTATTCAATGCCTGGTAGCGTTGGCCCAGATATTTTCAGCGTCTGATTCAGGACACGTCCAGTAAAGTCTTCACAGCAGTCACCCAGGCTGTGACAGATTGTATCGCAGTAGCAGAAAGTCGACGGTTGTTGACGACAAGACTCTGGACATACCCTTGTCACCTGTTTCGGGTTTGCAGTGACAAGGTCAGAACCATTTCCAGAGTCTGTGGGAATTAACAGAAAACACACGGATATGAACTTGTAGAGCATTCTTTAAGAGACATATAAGTAAGGTGATGTTCGTTATCTGAAGATTCGTTATTCCGAAACACACAAATTCCAAATACCAAGAGGTTTGGTGATATGAAAATGAAAAAGGGTTTGTTTATCCGAAAATTTGTGGTGTTATTCTGAAGGTTCGTTGACCCGAAAATGAAACAAGGTTCGTAATTCCGAAAGTTTACGTTAATTCGAGAATGAAGTAAGTCTCGTTATCAAATTGGAAAATGAAAAGAGGAAATGTACAAGCGCACCTTTTGAAAAAAAAAAAATCTTTATCGTTATTTTTTTTTTTTTTACTATTTGATATCAACAACCTGTCAATTCTAGCGAACTTTCAGAATGACGCACCTTTGCAATAACGAACTGCAACCAATAGGTAGCCTATCCATAACTGGATTCATAAATTACATACTAACAGAGTCAAAATTCAAAACTTTGATTCTCAAACTGTTTCTCTGCTGCATGGCGCAATCCATCGACCTGATATCATTATTACCGTATTAATGTGACTTATGGATCCTACTCACGTCAGCCTGTGAATAAATAATTTGAATTATCTATCCTCAATTACTGCCTTCCACTGTTTGCTTTCGGTCTTCATCTATAAAGGGGGTGTGAAGTCTTTGGGGTGATTATTTCCAAATAATGACATAAGGTTCGTTATTCAGAAACACATAGATTCCCTATACCTATAAACAAATAGAGGTTTGTTGATCCGAAAATGAAAATGGGTTCGTTAATCCGAACATTTGTAGTTCTGTCCAGAATGTCTGTTAATGCAAAAATGAAATAAGGTTCGTTCTTCTGAAGGTTCGAAAATCCGAAAATGAAATATTATGATTCGTTATTCCAAAGATTAAATTTCTTAAACCGAGAATGAAAAAAAAAAAAGTTTATTATTCCGCAGGTTTCTTAAACCCGAAGATGAAATAAAGTTGGTTTATCTAAAAAAATAAATAGATAAATAATTAAAAAAAATAATCTGTGGTGAAGAGGGAGGAATCACAGCTTCTGTAAAGTAGTTATGAGGATGGGAAGGGCTGATCTCTCACGGCCAGGGGATCCTTATATCAGTGCACGTACGTTGTATGTGTCTTTTTTTTTCTCCCCTTTTTCCCCCTTTGAGTGGTCTCTTATAATCATTGTTTTTACACATAGTCATTCACGACCCATCCGGATTATGATGTAGAGGAGAAGGGGTGGGGGGGGGGGGGGGGGGGCAAGGAGGAGGAGGAGGAGGAGGAGGAGAATTTTTGTGTTTTGTCATAAATAATACGATAGTTTTCCATTTCGTCAATAATATTTGAGTATCATGTGTGTTTATGTGAGTGTCGATAAGTTCAGGTCAGTTCAAATTATATCGTTTTTAGATATAGGGAATTTAGATATTATAGGAAATTTGTGTTTCTGAATAACGAACCTTATTTCATGTCCGGATTAGCGAATATTCGAAATAATCACCCGAGAGATTTTACACTGTCAGGATCAAACTTGGGTTTGTGTTTGGCTATGTTTTGGTCACCCAACATTCAAAACTCAAACAACTTCACGTACCCCCAAGCATCCTGTAATTAAGCGAAGAGAACTACGACTTAATTTAGCCAACGCACCCAGAAGTGAATGAACTTCACAGAGAGTAACATTTAAATTACCTATTACAACTGGATAATTTATGCCAGTTGCATCATTTCACAATATCATTCAAATATAATTATACAAATGAACGAAATTTAGCAGCAGTCAGTAAAATTTGTGTACATCTTTCTGTGGAAGTCTGTGCGTGTTTGGATATGTTAGTGCGTGTGTGTGTGTGTTTTCATCCAATAGCTTTCATTGCATTTAATGTGTGTTCTGTTGAGAAATGAACAAACTTGAACTTCAAAGTGACCTTTAACTTGTGAGCTTTGTAACATTGCAGGTATGCCTATGAATTGGTAAACACGAGATCTATGTGTCTGATCCTGTTCTGTTTTAGTGAGGATCGTTTTCTACCCATTGCGTCCCTCTTAAAACAGGTGTATAAAAAAAGGTTCAATACCGCTGAGATATCAGGGCAAGTCGTCTGAAAACCATCATCCATGACTGTCATCAGTGCTAGGATTTGTAACCATAAAACTCCTGCTGCATACAGAAATCAAACCTGCTGCAATGAATACTGGATGAGCAGTGTCCCAATAAAATCAATGTGTATAATAGCTATACTTTAGTTGACCTGATTGTGTGGTATTGGCCAACCATGATATTCCGCATGACAGTATTGTTGGTGTGACACATTGCCCGCCCCTAGAGTGACAGACACACCGCTGAATGGTGCATTCTTGGAGCAAAATTATCCCGACCCAATTTCTCAATTCACGCAGTGACTGCCGTGGAAATGATCACACGCAACCATGTAACCAAACACCGAAACTTTTTAAAAGAGCCGTTGCTCTTTGACTGGTTCTTAAAAAAAAAAAAAAAAAAAAAAAAAAAAAAAATCAGTATACTTTGTAATGGTAACTATATGTGGAACATTTTTTTCCCAACTTTCCTACTTTTTCCTTTTCCTCACTACTTGTGATGCCTATTATTCAGTATCATTATTCCGCTTCATGTTTGTATGAAAAAAAGGTGTAGTCCAATCTTCGGATGGGAGAAGGCTCTGTCATTCATTCATTCTATTCTAAATTGCACTTGGCTACTGACATGACAGAAATGCGGGTATGTACATTCGTTAGCTTGAAATCTGACCCGAAAAAATGAAATTTATACAATTTAACGCATTGCTGTGAAATACGTCATGGGATTTATTTTCAGTAGAAACATAGGAATGCGCATTAGAGTCTACTCGGCTAATTTTGGTATTCAATATTAAATGACAACTTGAGTCTTTAATGATGATAATACATACATACATACTTATGTACAATTTCTAAAGCGCCATTTCCTATTCTGATTAAAATGCTCAAGGCGCTGTACTCCAAAGCAAAAAGACTGAAAATACAGTCGAAAAAAAATACATTCCACATCTTAATAATATAATATTATAGTAGTTGAAAATAAGTAGTATTTGTAGCAGTTTAATTTACCTAATTTCAGTGTCTCAGGAGATTTCCACCACCCTCTACCAATGATGTATGCTGAAAGCAAACTGTATTGTAAACCCAAAGTAGCATTAGACAGCAAGCGATAGCTTATAGACTTGGACGTGATCTTAACGAATTGTTAGCCAGTATAATATTCATGATTGTACTAGATCTACAACCACAGCAATTGCAGGGGAGCTCTATTACACACAATGTGAATATAAACTTCAAAGTTCGTTTTCTCATACTATAATAAGTATTTCTACTTGTTTGATTCTCCATCATTTATACCTGCGTAAGTATTAGGACGATCAAATTTTGTTAAGTTAACATGATGACATAATCATTCAGACTTTGAACCGTATATAATTATGTATTACACTTTATATACATAATCTTTATTTTCAGTTGTTTGATGGTTTTTAGCTGCTGAGATAAAATACCAATATGCAATATTTACAGTGTATCCGGATTCATTCTAAGATAAGATAATCTTGACAATATTATTTTCAAGCCACCATGCACTGGTGAACTTGCAATCATGTCCCACGGAATATGAACTCTAGATGATTGTATCCCGATACTGGCGTTTACTCAGGATTAATATGTGTACATTTCACGGGGGGGGGGGGGGGGACAATTCAGTGCATAGAAAAGGCAACAGGGATAGATATCATCGATGATTAATTTGTATCCAAAGCTGATCACCGTCATAATCTCCCACGTTATTCCCCCGCACGATCTGGTTCGATCTGTGTGTACCCACTAACACAAGGCAGGATTATGATCAAATGCCGAGAGATCGCAGACTGAATAGAAGCTAGTTTTTTCTTCTGCTTCTTTTGTAGAACAGTAAATACTTTCGATTCTCTTCGTCTGTTTACGTTTCTCAATAATCGGCAAGGACAGCCGCACTAAAAAAGAGAAGGAATTCGGTAGTTATATCGTGAATGAGACTGCATGTCTTGTATGTAATACACAGTGGTTCGAAGACAGGCTACAATCCAAAGCTACAGCAAGATTTAATGGCTTTAATCGTCTCATCAATAGTCGCGTCGATGAATAGAAATAGGAATCCATGTGTCAAAAATAACAAAGAGCATAGTTATAGGCCAAATGTTTCCGAATCGGTGATCTCCATTCGTGATTACACAAACTTACAGACCGAAATGTAATGTTTCTGCATATGTATGTTTGAAACACAATACATCTGAATTTGTACTGAACATCACTTTTTATATACACATAAGTATTCTGTAAAAGAAGATTTAGTTATGCTATTCCCATTGAACTGAAGATACAATTGGCAGATAAAATCATCCACACATAGATGATGTAAATTATCTTAAACTTAATATCACAATGCGCTGGGGAAATAAAGGCTAATAGAAGGTGCTAATAGGCTCACTGTGAGACAGGACAATGTACCCTTATATATATATATATATATATATATATATATATATATATATATATTGTGTGTGTGTAATAACTCAATATCATTCTGCTGTAAGTGTACATAATATGAGTGGTGTGAGTGTGCCCGCGTGTGTGTACGCATTCGTACTTGTAACTTTTCTATTAAGTATTCCATCATGCATAAAGAAGGATTCATTTCGGTTCCTCTCCGATTACATTGAATCACATAAGGTTAGAAGATTCTAGAGAACAAAGTAGCATTATCAGGTCATCCACTGTATAGTAGAGAATGACTGTTAAAGATATTGCGTGGATCGCGCGCATTAAATGAACAATGATATTATACTCACCCAAAGAAGCGGCTGAAATGTTTCCACCAAACAAAAATCCTGCTACGATGATGATCAATAGCCTCGCAGAACCCATTCCGATTACATAGATCGATATTGTCCATTAACGAGCATTCAGTCAGTGTATGCTTACATTTTCCAAAACAGAAATGAAAACTTTTGAAAATAGCGAGATTCAGGCTGTATTTGTTTGCTAGGGAACCTTTGATAGGTACTAAAGCAACCGGTTGGTAAACACAAAATCGTTCTCAGCCGTGCAAAACATTGACAGATTGGGGTGTTTACGCGGGTGCAACGGAGGCGGTGTCACTGTACATCTATTTTAGGCCCAAGATCCAAAGGGACAGACATTGAGATCTTCATTCAAACGCATGGGGGCGAGACGAAATAAAATCTGGTTACTCGTTTCGCAATTTAATCGCGAGGAAGGCCATTATTCAATGTAGTTTACGGCATCCCTTTCATATGTTTTTTTTTTTTAATCAATGATATACTACGGAAAATTTAACTCCAAATATCCGCTGCACCGTCTCCCGTCTGACATGTGCTTTCGTCAATCCCCGATATGAACGTATTGTAGGTCCTACTTTACCAAAATTTTCTCTCAAGAATTTATAGAGACGTTAACTTTGAATCTTTTTATTGGACGCTATAGCTTAGCTACTGATGCCTTCGAGTTTGTTTGTTTTGTTGTTGTTGTTGTTTTGTTTTTTTTAGAAGGAAATGTTCTAGGTGTTGATTGTAATGTCGTTGAGACAGGTAGAATGACATAAGCAGTGTTATAGATTGTTGACTGCTACTAATACTGTGATCTGATAAATTTAATCAAGTGTAACTACAGCTTAACCGTTAACTGAAAAAGAAAACAAGCAATTTGACTTACTTCAAAATTATGTGCTGTCTTCGTCTGTATGTTATACAAAAGAAAAACTAGCTTGTCTTCTATATAGACCTCTGAACGATGTATAAATTATATATATATATATATATAATGTAATCATATACATATAAAAGTATTTGTCTTTGTTACATAACACACGAAATGGGAGAAATTCGGAACACATAGAAAAAAAAGTAACATTTGCAATGTTGCACAATTCATGAAAGGGATAGTATAGTCTTGGTTAAGGCCTAACTTCAGGTTTCTAACATTTTTTTTTTGTTGGTGAGGTAATGAACAACCCTTTAATAAAATATGAAAAAGCACGTAATTCCTAAAGGAATTCAACATTTAGTTGATGAAAATCGGTTTTGAAATGGCCTAGATATATAAAAGAGAGCATTAAAAAAGAGGGGAATCAACTTTTATTACATGATACATTTTTTTGTTTTGTTTTGTTTTGGGTTGTTTTTTTTTTTTTTTTTTTGGGGGGGGGGGTATTTCAGCCATTCCAAAACAGATTTTCATCAAATAAACTTTGAATTCCACTTAGAATGGTGTGGTTTCTCGGTATCTTGCAAAAAGTTAACAGCCCAATTCTCATCGTCACCAATACTGTAACATCCCTTTAAGATTTGAAGTTTCAAAACTCATCAAAGTAAATAAAAGAAACAAAAATATGAAGAAATGTTCCTTTTTAACAGGGTTATCCTTTATTCTGTGAAATTGAGGTGTGATTAAAACTGTACGGCAACTATGAGCAGACTATCAGATTTGGTTCAACAGGGCGATTTACACTTATTGACAACATCTAACCGGCGTCATCCAATGAGCCCCACACCCGCGAATCATACGGCCCGTGAGTCTTACAGCCCATTAGCAATTACAGTCAATAAGTACGCTAGGCAAATAAGGCCCATGAGTCATTGAGTTGCCTTGCGATGTAATGTCGGTCTCGCAGATAAAACTTTTTTTTTTGCCTTGTGTTGGACTCATAGGCCTTGTGTGCCTATAGTGTATCACAGTGTTGGACTCATGGCCTTATGAATTGCCTAGTGTCGAACTCGTGGGGTGTATTACTCGTGGGTTGTATGATTATAGTGGCTGTGTGACTCGTGGGTGTTGATGTGAACCCATCGGAGAAGACTTGAATACCTGATTATAAATATACCCAAGTCCAAACTAGGGTATCGTTTTTGGAGACCCTTTACGAAGTCATGCAAAGATAGATAATCAGTCAATATGACTGTTTTACATTTAAATTTGTATAAGTAACATTTCACTAACTGAAAAAAAAAACTAAAATTATTAAGAAATTATTTAATGATTTTTATTTTTCCTAAATTTTCTGTAATGGACTTGAGTTGTTTTCATATTCAGGTATTCAATTGTTAGACGGTGGACTTACGTCACCTATTGACTATTATTATGAACGAAGGCCTTTCTGTGATCCATCGTCTCTTCCGCTACCTCATTATGTGCATCTTAATGGGTACCGTGAGATGTTTGGACAATAATACACTGTTACACTCACATTGTTTAGTTGATACGATTTCTATCACTGAAGAAAGTGCGATGAATGTTATGTTACTTTTTATTGTCGAAAAAAAAAACGGAATGAATTTGAATGAAAAAAGGGGTATATAGCTGTATATTGTTACTGACAAGAGAACCGTTTTACTTATATCGACCTTATTTGGCTGAGGTGCCAAGCGAGAGCGATGATTTCCTACTATACAGTACAACTGCACATGCATGTCTTGATTTAAGAGGGTTATTCTCTTCTGCGCGTATGGTTGCTACATTTCTCAAAGCACTGTGTTACTTGTATTCAGGCTGCCTGTCGGCGGTGATGATGACATCAAAGCAGGAAAACATGTTTGAAATGCTTTTGGTGACACCTTTGACAGTAAAAGGTGCATGAATTGATTCACGAGCCATGACTCTCCGTGAGCAGTAGGTCCATGATTAGACACATGACAATGGACCTTTAAATGTTTTTCTAACACTATGTATACTTTAATATAGATTTTCCCGGCCAATTTCGCACTTTTTTCAGTCCAATGCCTAATTGCTGCATTCAATTTAGCACAATTTAGCCTAGACGGCATGTTCGGTATTTCAATTTTATAATCTTCAAATTCATTTTTGAGCATTCAAATTACCTTTTACATCATTCGAATCAGCACTTTTCGGTTCAAATTCGTAAGACAAGCACCATTTCGCAAATCGTTCATTCAGTTTAGCACGATATAGTCACGTGATCACGTAAACGTTGCGCTCGTTCATTCGAATTCATTCTTGGGCATCCAATTTCGCATTTACTGCAGTCAATTTAGCAGACACGTTTATGCTTTTATTCTGATATCACCTTAGCAACAGTACTTTCAAAATAAGTGTATGTGTTTATAATGTTAGAGCATTATTTCATTCACAGATACATTGATCATAAGTTTGTTTTGTCAATAATTGGGAGAAGGAGGTTTCAATTACAATTCTTTCATCTGCATGTTTCATATTTTCATTTGGTGGGTGCTAGATTGCGTTAATTATCATTAGGGATAAATAAAAGTTCTTGGATCAGCTCTAGCCATCAATTTGTCAAGGTTATTACCCTCAAATGCTTCTATGATTCTTTCCCTGTTTTCTTGAGCGATACGCCTGTATCTAACTCGTGCTGCCATGACTGGACATAAGAAAGTGAAGTGAATCTATGGTACTGGTGCAAGCATGGAATGTATAGTTCTGATAACATGTATGGAAGAAGAGGGGCGTTACAGAACAACAAATTTGAGTTATTTAGGGTCAAAGATACCTTTACTATATACTTAACAGTGTGTGGATGAAACAAAAATTCACATTTAAATACGCATAAATCACGGTTCTCACCTTTTCAAAATAGTAATAACATTACGCCAATTTGAATGAACATATTTGGAACTTGACTGCCCATACGCGAAATTGAATGACTGAACACCATTTTCCGCCAGTGCTGGCGAATTTGAATGACTGAAGAGCACGTGCCAATTTGAATGCCCATTTTACGAATTCGAAAGGCACATGTGCGAATTTCATTGACCGAAATGCTAAATTGAACGAACAAGTTGCGATTTTGAATAACAGAATGTGCAGTGACGAGGATTTTCGCTAAATTGAATGAACCTTTTATCAAATGGACTGACAAAAGTGCGAAATTGGCCGGGAAAACCTATAGTTACAAGCCTTCAAGCCTTGATTTCAGAACTGTGGTATCTCTCTCAGAATTTTAACAAAATGTCAACATCAAGCATCAACTACATTTGTTGCGTTATACTATACATTTTATAGAATACCTCATTGAGAACACAACTCGGTACAACATTCGTTAATAAACACAGAATCAAATGGCGTATATACAAATTGTGTGTACATAATTCTTCGAGTACCAGCAAGAAGTTTTTCCCCTAAATTTAATTCCCTCCATCTCTATCAAGAGATTTATGCTTAAAATATGACGATTGTGACCACTTAAATCTTAGATACATGTATATACATGCAGATGCTTTATGTGAAATTAATCTAGATTTTAAAAAAAAGAAACATACGAAGATGTATCTGACAAGAAGCCTTAAAACAAACAAACAAAAGATGTTGCTTTTGCCGTCCTTCTAGTGTGCTTCAATTAATTTAGACTTTATGTACATACAATTTCATTGTGCTTAAAGTGACATATTACAATCATGTGTATTAGTGATTGTTCGGGGCTAAACGGGCTAATATAAATGGTTTCAGTCATCACTAATAAATTTCGCAAACTTTTCACTCAAATTCATTTTTTTTTTCATTCGAATTTGACGATTTTAGTGCTATGTTTCAATTCCCTGATTCAAATCTATGTAAATAGCTTTCAAATTAACGAGCATTTGATTTGAAATTGTACATTTTCATTCCGAACTCCTACAATAAGAAACTTACAAGCAAATTTGACACTCAACTAAGAGCAATATACACGGCCCTGCTCCACAACACCACCAAAAAGTAGCCAGACATGGATTTGTAGTTAAGGGCAGATCCTGAAAGAGCAGACTCTAAGCTTTAAAATGATGTATAACTCAACTCTAATGGACTCCCCTAACCTATCTAAATACTGGAAAGATAGCACATACTCTGGAAAAGTGTGAACTGAGAGAAGAGGCTGTGAAGTACAGGGTCTATTCAAGCGCTTAATCTTTACCAAGCCGTGCTAGCTGTGTGATGAAAGGGACAAAACGCAGGATGTAAACTACTGGAGCAACAACAATGAAGGGATTATTCGATTAAACTGAAATTGGGCATGGTCAATTAACACATTCTGTCCATAATTAACTTTAGCTTTCAGAGCAGTAGCATCATGCATTCAAAAGTTATTAGACTTGAAAATGAAGAGTGTGCAAAGGATTTGAAGGTGTGAAAGGGGGGCCTCTAAGACATACCTGATCATTCTATTCTCCCCCCCCCCAAAAAAAAAAGGGTTGTAAAAAAAAAAAACTGCTGAAAACACACCTTTTCATTCATGTTATGATCCCAAACTAAAGAATAATGTAGAAGAAGGATAGCTCTTTATGAAAAATTCAATATTGACTCGGTTGATCCATTTCACCTTTTTTGAGTCCTCATGTAAAATCAAGGGCTGCGACATTTGGTTTGTTTTGTGATGCACGGTCACATATTGTTGTTTCCTTCAGTGCCCTGTTCAATTTATTGTTTTTTTTTTCTTGTTTATTTCTTGTAGTCAAAGTTAACTTAGGAAGTTCGATCGATTTTTCCTCTCATGTTATGCTGTTTTTCTTTAATCTATTTTTTTTTTTTTTGGAGAGGTCGGTTATTTTCATACGGACTTATTTAAGTGTAGAATAATAATGTATGTCTTTCATTTGCATTCTTCATCGTCAGGCAGACATTTTATTGTACTTACTCCTGTAACAACAACGTGGATTGGAATGATCATACAGTTAAGTGCAGATACACTGAGTAACAACACGTTTCAACTGACACGTGAAATTCTTCATGGTGTATTAATGTCCTTTTTCAAAAATTGATTTTCAGCTTTATGTTCATACAGTGTACATAACAAACGTTTTCCGCTAAAGAGCGGACAGATGCAGGAATTCAATGCCAAAGTTATACTGCGACATTGTTGGTTTGGGACTTGTCATTGTTCAACTTCAAATCAATTAAAATTCCCCTCAGTTTTGCCCAAACAGAAATCATAATCTTATTCTTGACTCCGAATGTTACATAGGACGTACAGTTTGAATCGTGAGAACAATATTCCACGTTATTGTAGATAAACAAACATAAGTACATAAACAAGCTCACACCAAACACACACCCACACATCGACACATTTATACCTCGTATCATAGAATATGCATTACACTGTGTATCAAATAGCGTTTCATGCAAAAGAACATGTTGTATGCTTTAGAGTAATAATTATTTCATGAAATATTTTGCCAATGAAATCTATGTAACCAAACCACGAACACACAGACAAACAATCGATGAAGATATCATATCCATTGACAATGATCACTAGGATGCTCAAAAGCTACTCAAAACTATTGCATATTTTGGAGATACACCCGGTACTCTTTAGGGTCTCCAAACTATTTCCAGCATCGTTTGCCACGGAATGAAGGGTCTAGTCTTTTGATGACAGATATGAATGTAGCTCACACGGATGATGACTGGGTTGATGTTTTCTTTGATCTGGTATGGGTGGATGTTTTTCCCGTGTCCGAATGCTGCGGATGATATAAGTGCCTCGACCTTGCCCATTCCAGCCACATTTTCCTGACCCTCTGGTTCAGGCCGAATGACCAGAAGATGAGAATTCCTTGGATCGCGACTGCCACGATGAACACGTAGAATACAAATGACAGCTGAATTCCGACAGCGATGAAACTGACGATCCACCCAAACCCCATTAGACTCGAGATCTGAAGTGTTGGCAAGATACGAGCTCTCACGTATTACCAAGAGTTTAGACTGTGGTATGTGCAAAATTACAGAATTCAAATGGAAACATGTGAGCATTCACAAAATCTGAGAATCCTATTAAAGAAGGTGAGAGAGAACGAACACTTTCCTGAGCTACAAGATTGTTGAAAGACCACTTACCTTGATAAACGTTAACAGTTCCTCCCATTTCTCCTTTTTCTTGTCATGGTTCAAGACGTCAGAATCACTCTTCATTGCTCTGATTTCTCTGATCGTCAGGATGAAGAACATAGTGTTAAGGGCAAGACTAATCGCCACAGGTCCCAGGAATACGATGGCGTTGGCTCTAAACGGTTGTATCCAGCAACCTCTACCCCCGTATCGCAAGGAGAGCGCGTCACGCCCCCACAGATGAACGAAGAAACACACGGCAACGAACAGTCCTGGAGTAAGCCAACCTGCTAGACAGTATCGCATGACATGTCTTCTTACCGTCCCGCGACTACGTTGGACTGCATGCGTGAGTGAAAAACTCCGATAGAGATTTCCGGCAAGGATGTTCATCCAGCAAAAGGAAGCCAGAAGAAAGAAATGGGCAAGGACGCCGACCGTTTGACAAAGAGTAGGCCATGGAAAAAAGTAAGTTGCAGGATATTCTATCAGCAATTGTCCCAGTAAGAGAGCGATTATCAGGTTTATGATACACAAGCCCTGAAGGTTACGCAGAGGTGCAAGTACAGAATAGGTCACTAACGTTGCAAAGAGACAAAACGAGGACAACCCCATCGCAACGTGACTAATTATCCTCTGGGATGTAGTAAAAGATCCAAAGTACAGCATAGTTTCTGCCACATCAGGTGACCAGCATATTCGCGCGCTTCCGTTCGGCAGTAAGGCAAACTTTCCTGGTAATATGGACAAGCCGCGAAACGTCAGCCCTGTTCCGTTTCCGAGTGAAATCTGTCGAAATGCGTGAATCACAACAGAAGGGCAATCCATGACGTTTTCAAGTGTTCCGCATAAATTGAAATTTGCTCTCACAGAAAAAGAGTGAAATTTGTCGTTTCCACTGTAGACAGTCGTGTTTTTCCAAAGAATAGGAGTGATATAGGATCCGTTGAAGATTACATAGTCAGTCCCGTTGATCTGTACTGGCTGGAATTGTTCGGGAGAACCAATATACCAAGTATCCGAGCAATTGCTGGATGGGTCACCATCAACAATACACAATTGCGACAGCTCCAATTCTCGTTCGGAACAGACCGTGAAATCAAGGGAGTTTGTGAAATTGTTCAGTTTGTCTGCAATCTGGCTTCCAGGAGGAAGATCGTACTTGACTAGATCATAGTAATACCGTGTCGTGTTTTCGTTCCCGTATGAAACGGAGCTCATATCGATTGACGACAGTTCGGTGAAGCAAGAGTTTTTGCCATTTATGCGCAATATTGAGTACGTGAAATACAACATTTTACAGGAAGGCCACTCTGTGTGTTCAGGTGCGCATCGGGAGTTGTTTAGTCGTAACCCTACAGGGCAGGACGGTTTGACGAACGGAACCTGATCCCTATGTTCAGAAACAATATGCGTGACCGATCTGCTGATAAGGGGCTCAAGTATCACTTTCTCTGAGTTAAATGAGCTAAGAATTATTTCATCTGTCTTTTTAGCTGTTAAAGCCGCGTTGCAGACAGCACAATATTTGTTTTTGTACGCCATTCCATTGACAAACACTACAGCTGAAAATCGATGACATGCTTCTTCTAAAGATACGTTGTACGAACTGTTATTTGGACATGTCCCAATGATCTCGTTTGATGACGCGTCGCATTGACGCGGTGGTTGACTGCCATAACTCTCGTTTACCAGGAGAACACAAGGAGCCTCCCTTGACGACGGTACAATCCCAGCAATACTTGACGTATTGGTAGGACAGCCACTATACATCGCATAGTCCATGATCAGCAATGACCCATTCAAACCGTGACATTCCGCGCAATATCTGTTGGCGTAGAAAATACCATGTCCATCCGTAAGAATGCTCCCATTACGAGCTACTTCGCAATTCATACTTGTATCGATATTTCCATAGCCGCGTGGACATTTCGTGATGATTTTCCAGTAATGAGTCGCCTTTCCCAGCTTCAGTTGAATGCAAGACCAATGATCCGGTCCAGGAATGTTCCGTTGTACTGTCGGCAATGCGGCATCCGTTGCATTGAAATCTTGGCAACAGTCACCGAGGCTGCTGCAGATTGAATCGCAATAGCAGAATCTGCGCTCGTTACGGCGACATGTTTCTGAGCAGAGTTCTAACACGAGAGGTCTGGATACTGACTGGATATCTCTTTGATCTGTTAAGAAAGAGTTGGGATAAAAACGTAGGGCGTATTGAAATCACTTTGATTTTCTGGTACCGGTGATTACACTCGTTTACAATTTCCATGATTTCATATCTTTACAGGTTTCATTAATCTTCTAGTAGCAAGTGACAACTTATTTATCATAGTCAAACGAAAGAATACCAATAACAAAGAGCAATACGGCAGACAGAACTGTGCACATATTTTTTTATGTACGTTTAGATATCCTACCACTCCTCCCAGGAAACAAGCAAGGTGAAACGTTTATTTATTCCATCACTATTTCTCGGCGACATACAATCTGCCTTCTCACCTTCCATTCCGCAAGAAACTTGTATGAGCTCCATGCACGAGTTGTAAGTGTCATTGGTCTTCAGATGATGCGAACAATCGTCTAGATTTGTCTCATTACCCGTGCATCGTATACCATAATAGAAGACGGCAGATGAATTGATGCCATCCACTGGTGTTACGCTGTAATCCACGATTTCTGGGAATCCCAACATCCGACAAGTCACATTGGTTTCGGCAAGTCCCCATGAGGCACTGCACACCTTGCTCCACGCACCATCCCTGTAAATTTCGACCAAGCCATGTTCGCCGTAGTCTCCAACAAGTCGTACTGAATAGAGAGACACACGTGTTTAAATTGAGTTAATGCACGTAATTTAAAAGGCACGACCATCAAGCTGATGGAATAAAAATAGAAAAAAAAAGGAAGACCAACAGATTGGTAGAAGATATGACGGCATCCACATTTAATTATTCAACCTTCATTACAAGGACGTAGTGTGGAAGAAGCGTTATTAGTATGAAGGATTACCTACGTTCCTCTCTCTCTCTCTCTCGCAAGAAACGAAAGAGAGAGAGGCCAGGGTAAAAACAGTATGCCTACTCATATATTTTCATAGGACTTGAATGAGAGGCACAGGAAACACCGTAGTCTTGTTTTAAACGAAAATTGAGTTTTCCTTTGTGATAATGATGTGTCACCTTTTTACATTATACGAAGACATTAATACAATTTGCCTTTCTTGGAGGTGACAATCTGTCGAATCTGTCACATTTTTGTGTAAGACATTCTTTGAGTAATAAAGAAAACAGAAAATTTACCGGTAAGGTTCGAACACACTACGCCTGCATCTTCGTTATGAGTACAGTCATGGACTTCGACGCCATCGTGGAAACAATCCAGAATGTCGCGTTCACCGCCCTCACACGTCACTTCGTCGAGCAGGATGGGTCCCGTGCCGGAGCCGAAAGCTGCCATTGGTGGAGAGCGTAAAGCCCCAAGATATCCAAGCATCGAACAAATAACACGAGCGTCAAGAATGTCCCAATTATCGTCACATACCGTATTCCAGTTGTCGTTGTAGTACAGCTCTACTCTGCCTTCCCATGGGTTTTGTCCGCCAACCAGTCGTACCGGTGTCTCTGTCGCTGAAACACAAATCAAACCAGCCAGTTAATAAGTTTTGTTTTGCGCAAAAATACATGAATTTGACCAACAGAAATTTTCGATTTTTTTCTTGTTTTACTAGCAGATTATCATGACAGTTTCCTGATAGTCTCTAAACTACTTTGTGCCCCACTTGCTGAAACGAAAATCTTGCAAGTAATTCACTTCAATTGTAAATGATTTTAATCAAGAAACGAGACAGGAGAAAAACTTACCCGTCGCGTTTGAACACACCACCCCTGCATCTTCGTAATGGTGACAGTTATGAACCCCGAATCCGTCGTGAGCACACTCCAGGATGTCTATTTCACTACCTTCGCACATCACTTCGTCTAGTAAGATCGTTCCTGTGCCGGGACCGAACTCTGCATTTTCTACAGCGCGATCTGCTCCAGGGTACCCAAGCATTCTACAGATCACCCAAGCCTCACGAAAGCCCCATTCGTCATCGCAGATAGTTGACCAGGATCCGTTAACTTTAAGCTCCACTCGGCCTTCATTCGAACTATTACCACCAACTAACCGGACCTCAGATCCCTGTGCTACTGATTGGAGTTTGTATGGAAAAAAAAGACATGTCCGTCAGCTGTTATAGCTTACATAATATTTCATAAAAAACATAAGAGCGGCAAGTTGAAAGAGTGAAAAGAACAGAACAGATCCATACTTCTCAATTAATGAAAGTAATGTGTTTTGATAAGTCCTCTTCCGCATGCATATCTTACAATTTGTATCTAAATTTACACCAGATTGTGTTAATTTTGGCCCATAGTTAGGTTATTTTGCTTGGCACAGGGGTTATGTCATTGACTGAGAACGAAGGGGGAGGGGCAATTGCGGCCGTCAGAGAGAAAAGACATTCTGTATTCCAGTAAGATTACGTATGCTACTATTTTTCGTTGATATGTGCATTGATTATTATTTCTTGACACAACCATTTAATTCTTAACAGAACATCTGGGCGCTGTAAACTAAATTAATGTACTGTTTTCATTCTCTCCAAAAGGTTCGTTATTAAAAGGTTATTTTTTTTGTCCCTTACTGCCTCATACTATTAAGATGCTATCCAAAACAAGACCTGGTAATTTTGTATCTATGACTACTCCCCCTGATTAATGGCAGCAGCGAAAAACGTATAGGCCTACGTCATTAATAAATGTCTGTAAAAACACATGATTTTATATATACATCGGTCTGATTTTAGCACATTCCTTTACGGAAAACTGGTGGCCTGTATAATGATTTTATGAGGTTTCAGAATTTAGTATGGAACGGGTTAAGACTTTTCCGTGCACAAAGATAAGTTATGACAATATAAAGCAAACGAAAGAAGGGAAACGACACATATTCACGAATTCATTTACCTTGAAGTGCAGCAGTGGAACTACAGACAAATATATGCACAGTTAAAACCAGTACCACCAGCATTTTATTTTTATTCCTGTTGATTTCCTGTTGAGAGAAAGCTCTTCATATGTCTGAAAAGTATTGAGTTAGAGTGTCTTGTTGGTGTTGACCGTATCAAACAGCACGAGGGGATGATCTACAGCACTGATAATCCACCTGCAAGTTTAGAATCCTGTGTCATGATTCCGTGCAGTAATGAATGCACCGATCCGTTGCAGTTGCAAATTTCCGAAACTTTGCCTTGGGAACGGATAATTGAACGCTCTTTCCAGTGGCATCAAGATCACGTTTGATTGCCCACTAATGATCTGCTGTCCGGAAAATCTAACCAGTAATGTCACTGAGGAATTACACGATTATTGCCGTGGTGGCTACCGGGTGTCTCAGGGCAGCCAATTGCGTGTCCGTCTCTTCGCTAGGATCCGCCCTTAAAGTATTATATTTCAGTCTCACTATAAAGATCACTTTTCCGACTGTACCACCAATATCGAAATAGCAAAGAAACATATGTCATCAGACAAAGTCGTACATAACTACTGCTTATACCAGGGGCGGATCCAGGAATTCCGAAATTGAGGAGGGGGGGGGGGCGGTGGGCGCCTTTACATAATTAAGGGGGCGCAAGCGCTCCCCTTTATTTGTTTTTATTTCTTTTGTTTTAACGAAAAATAATGGGGGCGAGCGCTCCGTGCGCCCCCCGCCTGGGTACCCCAGTAATGTATACACTGTACTACATAAAATAGGTAAAACAATCACAAATAATACTATTATTTTCAACTAGGCTGATTAATCTGTACTATTCAATGCTCCAACATGATGACTGTCGTTCGAATAATCCTGATGCTATTTCACGTTCTCTGAATGAAATATGATTAGGCTTATAACCATTATATATATACATGTTTATATATATATATATATATATATATATATTTGATTCTTTTAACTCAGTTAAAAAACATTTGTAAACCATCAGCTCCAAAACCCATAGTTCAAAAACACATGTTGACCATCAGTTTCAAAAATGGAAGGTGACAAGTAAACTCCTACTTACTATTATGTATTATTATGCTCCAAAGGTTGAGGAAGAACTACTGAAGATTATTTGAATTTAAAGCCTAAACCCAAGTCAAGTGAACATGTTAAAATTGAATATTCAATTCAATTCAGTTCAATTCAATTCAAACTTTATTTCATTTTTCGAAAAGAACATAAGCATTTCACTTTCTTTGGTAACAGAGAATAAGGTTACATATAATCAAAACAAAGTAAATTGAGAAAACATAATTGTGGAACCTTGGGTAACAAATAATGTTGTAATGAAAATTGACTGAAGTGATATAGACGATATAACATTACACAAAATATCGACAAAATGGAGGTACCCACTAAAAAGGCAATGCTTGTAGAATGTGGGCCCCTCAGGTACAGAATGTCACTAGAAAATGAACTGATGCAAAAAGGGGAAAAATTGGGAATAAAGTCTGATAAAAAAATAGGGAAGAAAATAACAAAATGAATAACCACACCCTTATCATTATTTTATTTTTTTTTTTAGTAGATTTTTAACCTTCTCTCTCCTCCGTGATCCATTGGCTGATGTCCGTTACACCAAAGTTACACGTGTGTACGTTAATCCGAAATGATATAAGATTAATTAAATTAATTAATTAATTATATAAGATTTGTTAATCCGAAAATCTAAAGCAGGTGCCTACTATTAAACTTTCCTAGCCTTAATTCGTTTTGGCATGAACAAAGATGCAAACCAAAAGAACCCTTGTTTCATTTTCTGGATTATTGAACCTTCGGTATAACTAGCCTTCAGAGTAACACATTGAAATCGTTTGAACTCCAGGGAAAATGTAATTCCAGTTGTCAAAAAATGACGCCCGAATTACATTATTTTCAATGGAACTGACATCTACATTCATGAAAATCTCACACCAGGGAAAGGTGATCCGTCACAAGTAATTAGACTTTAAAAATAGTGGAATATGTGCATGTACCAAAGAGATTAAATAGAAAAGTGAGAATCTCCGACTACGGTTATTTTGAAAAGGTATGAGCTTATTCGATTATTGCTCATGTTCTTAGTGTTTATGTTGTGTATAGAGATTTTTATGTCCAATGTCACACATTGTGTTTCCAGGGCAGAATTCTTGACCCGCTGTTTCATAGTGTAGTACAGTACAGTATAGTATAGTATAGTATAGTATAGTATAGAATAGTATAGTATACCGAATGTGATGAAGCACTGCAAGATGTCGCTGTATGAGTACAAACAGACGATACGTTCCTGTGATAGAGTCAAAAGACCCACTTCAGTTCCACTCCATGTCGAACAGTGTTCTGAAATCAGCAGTCACTTGGCTCTGTGATAATGATCTTTTGTGGAAGGTATTTTAAAAAAAGTATGCATTGATATTGTTTGGAACATAGAGAAGAATAACTAGTTAAGACAGAGTTCACATACGAAAGACACCTGGAAAATGCTTGTCAAGAAAATAGTTGGAAGGAAAGTTGGACAATAATTTTTCCTGTACACGTAAAAAGCGATTGTGCAGAATATCAATTTCTGCACAATTTTAGGAACGAAAAATATCTTAATAACAAGACTGCAATTTTGGTCTGCAATACCATAATAATATAATATCATGATACCATAACATCTTGTTTGCTGTTAGTATGTTTGCATACAGTTTCCACACATTTCCAAAAATTACAGACAATTCAAAAGAGGGCATTCTAAAATGTTGATGGCACGCAGATACAGTCACGGTGTAGAAGAAAAATATTTGAAGACATTGATTGCTTAAATATTGACAATAATTCAGAATAATTAATATCAATATCATGGGTCTTTTGGGAATGTGAAAGATAATTCAGCACAGTGGTGCGCATATATACGCAGACACACACCAGGGAGGTGGAACACTCCCTGCACACACATACACGCGCAGTACACTCGTATTCACACATACACACGATTACATACTATATAATATAGACATGAACTTACGCATTTCGTACCAATGGTAATTACTGGGTAGACCTTTTGACAAAAATATTATTACAAACCGTCATTCAAATACACACTAATTTCATTCCACAGCTTACTTTTCAATTCGTGGATTATGAATCTACTTTTTCAGGCTTTCCTCGATCCTTGCCATTCTATTCGTATTTATAAAGTTTTTCACCCAAAGTCTTGTATTATGGCACATTTCTGACTCTCTCTTCTCTTGCAATTTATTCTATGTAACCAATCTCGACCACTGTGATTCTAATTTCACGGGACATTGTGTGTAGGCCCTAGATATCTTACACTTTGTTCCCCCAAACACACACGCACGCGCACACACGCGTACTGAACAAACATCGAGCCCTTATAAGGTGTACCAAGAAGAGGCAAAAAAACAAAAAAACAAAAACAAAACTGAGAGTCAACCAACAAATGCAAGTAATCAAACATATCAAAGTATAAATATACAATGATGAAAACAATAATAATAACAACAATAATAATAATGATGTTGATAAAAGAAATTGAAATGATAATAATTGAAGCACATATGAAAAGTGAGGGACACAGAATCCAAGGGAGAGA
Source organism: Diadema setosum (assembly GCF_964275005.1). NCBI lineage: Eukaryota > Metazoa > Echinodermata > Echinoidea > Diadematoida > Diadematidae > Diadema > Diadema setosum. The sequence continues at coordinate 32,566,046 of NC_092693.1, read as the reverse complement.
AAATGTATCTGTTGGTAGGCAAGCATAAATGGGCATAATAAGCACAAGTACGTATAAATACCAATAGAAGCAAGTGTATGTATTTGTGGGTGGAAAAAAGCTGTATAAAAGAGACTCTGACAAGAGCAAGGAATCAATCGGGAATAAAGGGTCTGCAATTGGAAAAAGCGAAAAGAAAGAACAAAATAAAAATTGGAATTGAAATAGAATGGAGAAGGGAATAACAAAAATAATAACATTAATAAGCACAAAAAGGAGCATTATGTCTTCGAAATAGAAACAAGAAAAAGAGAAGACAACAAACAGACTGTGCAATTTTAAAATTGAGAAAACAATATTCTGTATCTGCGAAGATGGCGCTCTTCTGCTGCCAAAAACGCCGAGACCATCAATAAATCCAAAAACAACCCTCCAAAGTCATCTATCCTGATAGAGGCTGTAGTAACTTCGTCTTACCACCGTTGTTACGTAGAGATTAGTGGCAACTCTGCAACAATCACAAGCTGTACTCGACTCAACGTGTGACGGAACTCATCAATCATGTTCACAATTTGGCAGCAGTAAGAGGGAGAGAGAAAGAGAGAGAGATGCATGGAGTCGAGTGAAATAATGATTCTAATCAGCAACATGAACAATCCTCATGGGACTCGATACGATTGCAATGCACTGAGAGTCGCTGACTTCGTAATAGACGAAAATATTACGTTGGCTTCACCTCATTCATCTTTTATGTGTCCGCCAAAACGCGTGTAGAAGGCAATATCGTGTTTTCTGATTGTCCCTGCATGCGTTCCTTACTCTTCCCAGACTCATTATCGCGATTGAAGATTTCTCTTTTTTTTTTTGGGGGGGGGGGGGTGGAAGGAATCGAATTTCACGACACTTCGCCAATACAGACTACACGACTGGCCAAGATGCTGATGATGATGAAAGCCAGTAGGTAGAGAAGAAAAAAGAAATCGCAGTTAAAAATAAACAAACACGGTTGTGGTAATTAGTAAAGGGACTCCTTCTTGGTTAAAATGTTTTTTTTTTTTTTTTTTTTTTTTTTTTTTTTACAGGCATAGCTCCAAGATTAACAACAGTTACTCCTTGCCATAGGTGGCTTGGGGAAAGTTCAAAGGTCAAAGTTACTGAGGTTATACAAAACTAATGAATGTATAATAAATAGACATCGCGTTGATGTATAGAATATTAGAATGGAAGAGATGGTAAGAAGAGAATGAAACTCATCACAATTACAGGTTATTATGTTGATTAGCTCTTTACATGTTTTGATATACGTATGGTCGTGTTTCACTTCTCAGGCCTTTCTTTTTTAATGTCATCCAGAAAAGTTTTTTTTTTTTTTTTTTTTAAACTCCCAGTACGACTATCTAAAAATGGGAATGGTAAATCATTAAATGACGCTTCCAAACTTTTTGTAAATATTAAATCTAACATTCAATATGTTGGATTTACCACTTCTGAAATGATACTTCAAAACATTGAGTGTTAAATTTAACATCTTAGGTGTTAGCTTTGACATGAAATGGTTGGATGAGTGACAACATTTAAGATATTGATTTGTCATTTCATTTTTAGAGTGCAAAAAAAAATGTTACGATATTAGATTATGAGTCTGATAAAGACGTGTAGTAATAGAATAACATTAGGCCTGTGTCCCCTGTTTCCTTGATCAGATAATGCAAAACTGATCCACTTAAAAGCAACTCACTTTAAATACATCGTGATTGGATTTTTTCATGGATTGTATTCAAATCTGGAATCAAGACATTTTATATCTTGATCAATGAGCTATTTATTGTCAACGTTGGGATTGGGCATAGAAAAACCAAATACCGATATCAACTTCAGCTTTAAATTATTAACTTTAAATTTGTGGTGTTGCAATAGACGACCTGCAGAGAATGAATAAAGATGCCATACAATTTGAGACGCCGACAGAATGTTATCTGTGTGTCAAGGTATAGGGTAGATGAAGGAGAGTTGAGCCATAAGGAGAGTTGAGCCACCCCTCAAACTTGTATTAAAGTTTACAGGTGCAAGCACTAACCTCTTTTGGTATATTGATTTGTCATTTTATTTTTAGAGTGCTAAAAATGTTACGATATAAGATTATGAGTCTGATAAAGTAGTAGAATGATAACTTGTGCTAAAGTGATATCAATGTCACTCTAGCACAAGCAAGCAGAGGTGGTACAGCACAACAAAGACACAGGTCACACACACACACACGCACACACACGCACACGCACACATCAAAAGACAGCAAAAAGTGAACTTTTGCGTTCAGGTACTATTACTCACATGGTAGGAATTTGTCAGTCAGTGGTTTATGTGCTATCGATTTTCCATTATTTTTAAGACCCTTCCATCGTTTGAAAGTACAAACCGGTATCATAAATAATTATTGATTCCTGGGAACAATCATTGAAAACCCATGAAAACTTGTGTTATCTGTGATTTCAGGCTTTCTGCGGTGAAATGAACAACATATTACATATTGCACTAATTAGTTTATGGGACTATATAAAAATGAATGGTTAAGGTTTGCCAAAGTAGATACCCATCTAAAATGTGAATCAACAACAGCAACAACAACAAACTTTGTACTTGGTGACATTTCCAGGTCATATACATGGTATATGGCACCATCTACTTCACTATTGTAACATATACAAATAAGATCTTATTCTAATTACGATATTCCAGACACTTTCATTATTTGATATTCTAAACGGGTGTTGTGAATGGATTCCTCGTTATAGTTAAACTTTAAAAAAAAAAAAAGTGGTATTCGCCGTGTTTTCAGGCGTCATGTACTAAAATTAACATTATATTACATATTTTACATAATTATGCTCAATAGCCGGGTTCACACGTACAAATTAGCGGGATGACGATCGCGATGCAAATCTCGAGATTTGTATCCCGCTAATTGATGTACGTGTGAACCCGGCTAATATGTAATAATGTATGCTACTTAGGACAATTAAAAAAAAAAAAAAGTTGCCCAAGGTTGCCAATGTGGCAACCAAGCTAAATTTACTTCATTCCTACTTCTAGAACACGAATCAATAATAATAACAACAACAACAACAACAACAACAACAACAACAACAACACAACTTTGTACGTATAAGCTCTTCCAGGTTATACTTCGTCTATGACACCGTCTACTGTAATCATTTCAGTACAGTCAATGTCAACAATTAATTAAATGCTTCCTCAAGTTTTAATTCTGACCATGATCATCACCTGGTCTATACCAGTTCGTTCATTGTGAGAACAGGAATTTCATGCAGTATGTCAATTGCTTGACCAACTAAGAGAGAGGGAGAGGGAGAGAGAGAGATTATTATTATTTTGTGAACCTACCAATGCACACATCAGCTAATTACCAACTGACTTATTCATGAATTTCGTTTGCGGTGGATCTGCCAATAAGAACGTAATCAATGCGGAGAAAAATAATGAAGTAACATATGTCGCCGCGGACAGGTGTAGGGAGGAAGGGGAGTTTGTGGTAGTGACTAGCAGAAAGCTAGTACATGTATTTCAAAGAGGTTTGATATCTCGATGATAACATCGACATTCTCTTGAGCTTGTTTTTAATCTGCATGACCAAGTGCCATGGCACTTTATCATTTTGTTAATAATGACAGTCAGCGAAACAAGGAAGCAATAATTCAGAATCGGCAATATGATACGACATTTTCAAGCAAACATCAAGGACGAATACCTCTTTTCATAATTTTAATGTATATCTTTAGAATTTCGAGTAGGGCCTACAGTAGAACCAAGAAAGTGCTCTACTAAGCTGAAGTGCATTGAACTTTGCGGGAAAGCAACGAATACTGGTAGTGATCGAGAAGTAATGACACTGCTGCCGCCCTGCCCATGTAAGCGTTTCGGCAATGAGAAAATAAAAAGGCATAAACAAACAGTGATAACTTGCCACCATCTCCCAGACAATACCCCCTTAATGGTTTGTGATAATTAATGACGATATTAACGTGTTTTCTCATTATTAGGAAACATAAACAAGCCGAAAACGATGACTTGGAAGTAGGCTCCAGGTTGTTAAGGTGAAGCTATCCGTTGTCAAGCTGCCCCAATCAACGACTTGTTTCATAGCCATTATGTCTTCTTGTTTCTGAACATCGCATGTCAAAAGCGTTTCCCATAGACAATCTACTGCTAGTGCCTACAGTTTAAACCGTGTAATGTGAGTTTCAAATAGATGAGTGCCGCCTTGTCTACCTGCATTATGGTTATCTACTTCGAAACAATTTCCAACCATTTGGTCGTATTGACTATAGAGGCAAATCACGGACCGTTAAGATTACCTCTCTTTATTGCGATGCTTTTAAATTATTAGGGAACTAACATTACTGTATTTTCGAACGACCTCCTGGAAATGAATCAAGAGCGATGTAGATTGATTCATCCACAGCTGCAGTGGCAATGGGGACATAAAAGAAGAAAATTGATACCCCTCGGATCCCTACAATGTATTGCAACGGGCATTTGCTTCTGGTACCAGTAATTTATTGTTCGGGACAAAGTGATATTCTATTTCCACTTCTAACATGTCTAACCACCACTTGGGGAACTTGATCTACAGAAATTGAAAACAAACAAACAGACAAACAACCGAAACAAAAATTAGAAGTACATTTAGTATACTTATGGAAATCGAAATCTTATGTTCAATTCGCAGTTGAGAAAGAAGGAAAGAGAGAACTAAAGAGCTAAACTAAAGATTACAAAAACTGCACGTCTAACAGCGAGGGAGGGAGAAGCAGGAAAAACACAAATACGCTCCAATCGTGAACGATGAACAACACGCTACATTGCACAATACGTTTTAAAGGAAACCAAAACCCAAAGAGCAGTGTGGATTGAGTGAAAGCAGCAACATTAGTAGAACACATCAGTGAAAGTTCGAGGAAAATGGTTGTAATGGCTTGATAAGGAAACTACTTCAGTTTATGACATCTGGACGACAAAATAAAGAAAATACCCAAAGAAAATTCAACATAATACACTTTTCTACCTTTAATAAATAATGAAAGAACACTTGATTTACCTCTTTCAGAAAGTAAGGGAATGATATTACCCTTGACATATTATGTGAGTAACAAGTTGATGGAATGTTATTTTCATCAAAAATGCATTTTTGTTGAATTTTCCTTTTATTTTCTTTATATTGCTGTCCATACATGATGTCGTAGTTGTCTCCTTATCCAGTCATTACAACACTTTAGAAATTCATGACTTTTAATCGATTGTCCGATTTTCCTCTTTCACTGATGTCTTCATAATGTTGCTGCTTTCACTCAATCCACATGCTCTTTGGGTTTCGGTTTTTAAATCCTGGTCTAGTGTCGGAGTTCGCGTCACGCTAATTTAGCATTACAGACAAAATTGGACATAAACACAATAACAACCATTTTTTTTTTCTAAAATGGACTCAAAAAAAAAAAAAATCCATCCGTCGACATTGTGGATAAAAATGGCATTAGGGTTCCCGCATTATGACAAGGTTCATGAATATGGATACCACTTTCAATTCATGACTAAATTGATATTACAGCAGAGATCACATGAACTAATGAAAGATATGAACATGGATTAATGGTTCTCGAGTAATTCGCATAATTTCTGTTCTGATAGTTTCGATAGTACTCCATGCATTCTTTATACTGCTCGTCCCCGTTACTGACAAATCCAATCACGCAATTTTTTTTTACATCTTAATTGGTAAAAGAGTCATTTAATTTTGAAAGAGTGATGCAAGAAAAAGCTAATCACTCAAATATTACACCCACAATCCACTTTCAACCACTATCAGTAAGTTCAAGTTCCCATGTACGTTTGAAATGACGCATTGTGGCCTGATTTGATAAATTATTTCAAAGTTCGATCATCATGCAGTTAGAGCTGTTGGGACTCTTTATTACAATAGGATTTTAGGACGACTGTACTGTTTCAATACATGTATGAGACATTGCTATTGTTATGCGTTTGGTTTGCGGCATAACGTCTTTGGCGAGCTGCATGCTATCATTATCTGTAGAACTTGATTCCAAAGTGGTTAGCGCCATTTTAAACCTTTTAAAGTAAGTCCATCATCACTTTGAGCAAAATAGAAATCTCTCCAATGATGTCTTATTTGTTACATAACAAGGAATATTGTAAAAGTTATGATGAAAAACATCCCATATTTTCTCGTTATTTTCTCTGTATTCTAATAGTATTTTTCCCACAAATATATCAAAATGACAAGAATGGACTTAACTCGTTTGAGTTGAACTGTACCATGGGTATTCGCCATTATCGCGGTGATATGCAGCTCTAATTTACCAACAAACTAAAAGAACTTTGATGCGTTTATTGAAACCCTAGTATTATAAAGAGTATCTATTGACGTATTCTGAAAAACATTCATAAACATGAGCTGTTAATACATAAAGCAGTTATTGGGCAGTGCACTTGAAGCAAGCTTAAAGGACAAACAAAAACGCAATCTGTTGTATTTTCTTTTAGCAAATTAAAATATTTTATGGATTTTTGAGGAGGGTTAAGTTTTGCAAAACATGTTGATATTCTGCTCTTATTAACTCTTTCTCTCTCTCTCTCTCCCTCTCTCTTCGTCTCCGTATCTTTATATTCCTATTCTTGGCCACGATAAGTACCTCATGCATAAATTATCTTAAAGTAATGTGTCAGCTACATGCATTTCTTTGTGAAACATGTGTTCGTCTGTGTATGTTGTTCTATGTGTATTGTGTGTATGCATGGTGCGCCATGATAATGTCTAAAAAAATGCCCCCCCCCCCACACACACAGAGATACTCACCTACACAGATTACATGCATGCGAATTGCTCATATTTTTCTTTAGTGTAAATGGTTACGTTATGTTGGGGGGGGGGGGGAGGAAGAGGAAGGGAAAAGTCATCTCTCCAGACAATTACGTGAGAGATGATTTGGTGCACTGAAGCTCGATCGGCTGTTATGTCAATTCTCATGTGGCCCTCTGATCGCCAGACATCGGCCTGATAATGACCCGCAACGAGACGGTTATTATCTCCGAGTAGGTGTCGGTTGGACTCGATCCGACCACATCTTGCAGACCCAATGCAGCAGGATACAGATTACACATAATTTTGTTTCATTATAAAGTTTACAGGGATTCATTCCGTGTTTTTGTCGTCTCCGTTGCCGCCTGAAAACTGTCAGATAGATTTCGGTGCTGAGCCTTTGAAACACAGTGGGCAGAACGCTCCGTGTTGATGAAAGGAACTGTACGGCTCATCAAAACCATTGGATAAACCTTATGACGGAAATGCACCCTTTTCATAACCAGAAAGTTCGGCCTGAAATTTGACTCTGCCTTCTACAATTGCAAGTTGTACCTTCGGAGTCACGCAGCGTTAGCTTTTCACACCATTTTACGATGGCAAGTCGAACTCTACGTCGCTTTGTCCTAAATGTATACCTCGCCCTTTGTTTTTTGCCGGCAGTCATTCAAGGTAACATGATTTAGTTGTTTGTGTATATTTTAGTCTTTAGCATTAATTTTTGTCTGTAGCATGCTCACACTTAATAGCCCGTATAACTCACTTCATTGGAAACAGTAGTTGTGGTGCCAAGTTATTAATACACGTATTCATATCTATTTTATTTTCCTGTTTTGTATATTTTTAATTGATCAATATCTTTCTTTAAATTTCAATTTCAATTTATGGATATTTCTCTATGAAGAATGCATAAAATGTATTAAAAATGAGACGATTAATGCTATCCAGCTTCGATGTTCAATAAAGTGCTGCCCATATTTAAAGGGACATGGCGGCCAATGATATAATATTCAATGTTTGAATCTTCGTTAAAATGCTAAAAATCTGCTCAAGAGTTAGCTTGTCAAAAAGCTGCTCAAAGTAATGCATAAAGTAAAGCATGAAGAACAAAATATGGTGCATGGGTAAAACTATAGACCAAACTATATTAATATTGATTTAATTGGTCTGATAGTGAGATTGAAACATACATTAAACTATGCACAAGTACCCCATCAAAAGATACAGGAGAGCATTTGGAAAAGAAAAAAAAAACATGTAAGAGTGATCTATATACTCAGCCAGTTGCAATTACAGAACAGAGCCCCTAAGTCTTAAAAGTAGGAAGTGCACTGGTAGGCTGGGCAAGAATCGAGCAGCACAACACAATATCCATAACCATGATAGAAAAGAATGTTCATGCACGTGTATGGTGAAAATCCATTTTAAATAAATGCTGTTTTAGTTTACATTAATTTTACAAGATGAAAATAATAAACAATGTGTGATTTTTGAAGGGAAATCGTTGCAGTATTAGACATAGTATACATATTTGTTGTTTCTTTACGACTATCCAAGGGAAAAAATCAGAAGGAGAATAAGAGGAAAAATTGTACATGAAAATTTCTATCCCTAGAGTATTGTAATGAAACATGTCAGTCGATTGCAAAATTTTCTCTTTTCTTTGTTTCAAATAGGAAAAGTGCAACAAGCAAACGTTTGATGAGTTACTTCATTGTAGAATTTCATAATTTAAGCAAAGGGAAATCATAAGTGAATTTTATAGTATGTAGGCGGGGAAATACACTTCAGCTTCTCCGGTGTTCAAAGACGTAATTTTGCTGAATGAGTTCAAGTGAGTTTGCGAGGTTTTGCTTTCGATGACTTATGTAAAGTCCTATAAAATTAGTGATCAGGTATATCTTGCAAGGAATTGGTGTATAGCATATCATAAAGTTTGTTTTGTCGATATTAAGCAATAGCTTATTGGCATAGATCCAGACTGAACAATTCAATTCGTTGTTGAGCACTATCTGACCGTATTAGGATGTCGATGTCGATAAATTTATGTATGCAGAAAAACAAATAAAGAAAACAAAATTGTAGTTATTGACGTACAAAATGAATAATGACTGGGTCAAGGAGAGAACCCTTGCCTTGGATACGCCACAAGAAAATGGTTTCATACTGGACTTAGGACCATTTATGTAAACGTATTGCTTTCTATCAAACTACTCTAAAGCCCTCCTAAGGATGCCATAACGGCCTAACTTGTCAATGCTTGTATAGTCATGGTCCATCGCATCCAAAGCCGTTGAGGGATCGGAAAAAAAAAGTAATTTGTGCTGTGCTGTTTCTGGAATCCGAACTGAAATTCGAAAAAAAAAAAATCTATTGCAGCTAAAAGAAAATCTGTTACTTCATCTGTAATCAAGTCTTTCCACAATTTTCGAGACTTAGGTTAAGGGAGATATTGGGCGGTAATCATTTACAATTTCTTTGGATTTTTTTTTTTTCGATACTGGAAGAATTATAGCGATTTTCATCTTTTCAGAGACATGTCGACTAAGATATAAGGATTTATTCAAAACATAAGTAAGGGGATAAATCATTTCTTTTATCATGTATTTCAAACATAGTCATTTGCGTTTCAATATCTTAAACGAGACTGAATGGTTGACAAGGAAGTCATTGAATACATCCACCATTATTTCTGAATTGCCTGCTTGGAGCCTATCTTTGCTTGAGAATGAGATTTGGGGAATTGGTATCAGTATTGGATATCAAAACTGTGCTAATCACCTTCAATCAGCACGTACTCTTTGTATCACACTTACATTTTTTTTTTCCAAACTGGAAAAATACAGTTGCTTGGCTAAACGTAGAGAAATAAGCGTATTTACGATAACGGATATAACGAGATTTTGCATGTCGCATTTGGAGCTTTTTGGTATTTACAAAACAATTTGCTTTTCCTATTTGAAGAGCCTTCTTGCAAAAGGGAACTAATCCATTTTCATCAATTTGTAGTTCTTCACTTTTTGAATAGACATTCCATTCATCAAACTGACTTGAGTCTAACCACCAAAATGTCAAATTCAAATTTTACCTATCCTCTATCCTGAGTGGCTACAGCGAAGCCAGCATGGGATTTCTTGACCAATAAGAAACCAACACACAATGCACATACACATGTTTTATGAAAATACTAAATCAGCCACGTTAAAGATGATAATGTTAGTGATGATTATGTTGATTGCGATAGTGAAGATGATGTTGATGATGAGATGATGATGATGATGCTGTTGATGATGATGATGATGATGGCGATGATAATGATGACGATGATGAGGGTAGTGAAAAATACATGTGTTGATGGTGTAAAAGGGATGGTTAACCCCACTAAGAAGCATGCAAATTATTGTTTAATGTATTGTTCTTGGTAGGGAATACCGCTACATTAAACAATCCTGCCTTCTGGTACAATACGAACAGGGTAATGAATGAAATAAATCGATATAGATATCATATTATTATCATAAAATTCAAGACATCTGCCAACAATGTTTTGAATGGAAACATCGAATTGTTTAGAACCAAAACAAGATATTTACTAGGAATTAGACCGTGCTGAAATTTTTTAATCATGTTATACTTCAAAAGGGAATTCGTGATCCGTGGCTGTCTTAGTATTTCCTCAGGCTTGTAGCTTCGTCTGGATGGTTTCAGTACAGGTGCATAAGTGTTCGAATTAGTTATTAGGATGTTCAAAAAACGAGTTTGTATATCTATGATTATTAGCAGAGGACGGTCAACTGACCTTAATCCCTCCCCAAAGTGTGTTAAAATTACATCCAGACATTCATATCACGGAAACCAGAGTGATGGATTGGATTTTTGTCCATAGTAGAAAATGATGGTACGAGTGCATGCATTAGGAGAGGATGAGTAATACTGAAAACTATAATTCCAGATGTGACATAAGAAGATAAGTTATTTAGTGTATTAAACACGATTAACAAATATATTATTCATGAGAGTAGACGTATGGCATCAGATTTTCGAGTCAGTTTCCTGGTAAGGAGAATGAGGGACTTCGACAAAGTAAGATTGAAATATCTTGGAAAAGTATAAAGTACCGTCACGACTAAGAATAACTACGTTGAAATCACCGAGTTATGAAGCATGTATAGTTGTCGAGATGATTATCAGAGAGATGACCGCAATTTTACTTAATTAATTCAGTTTGGTGGTTAATGTGGAGGTCTATGCATTTTGCCAATTACGATATTACCCCTGTCCGAATTACTTCAGTCAGTGCCCAAATAAATCCTGCAGTACTAGCTAGCCAGTAAAGGTGTAATTTATGAATTCAATGCCAAGGCTGATGTGAATGTATAACGCTAAAAACTTTCATCGGTTGGGGATGACAGTAAATTTAAAAATTTAAGCTTCTACCAACCTTTAATTGTAGTAGGCAAGCTTTCGTAATACTCCTGAGGACTTTCTCAAGCCTTATGCAGTGAAGTGTTGTCCTGCTGCCGTTGCCTGTCTTTGTTGATCACTGGACCATAGATGGGTGAGAGGGTATAGCCAGAGTCTCTATTGAGCGCTGGATTAATCCCTCTGATCCAAAGTGATTCCTTTATATATATATATATATATATATATATATATATGTATATATATATATATTTTTTTTTTTTTTTACATTTGATGTGAATGTATCTTGCACTTCTGTTTAGTAACAACGACAACAGCAGCAGCAACAATAACAACAATCACAACTACAAATGTCTTCGCTCTTGAGAGCTCGCTCGCTTCTCTCTCTCTCTCTCTCTCTCTCACCGGTTCGCAATTAGTGTTTGTTTTTTCTTCTTTTTTTTTTGATCTTTTACTTGAGCAAGTACATAGAAAGTAGATAGTGAAACCATCAAATGTATTCCAACTTAACTTCAGGCTCTGTAGTCAAACTGTAGACCTTTTCAGACTTTTATTGTAAGAGTACATCCAGAAAACATCAATACGCAGAATATACAATGCATCTCATGGATAGACAGATAAATAAATAGAGGGGGGAAAGGGGAAATGTTCTGGGGTATGGTAGGGGAGGGAGAGAAGTTTGATTATAGTTTCTTTTTAAATCATAATCATTGAACGCCACTTTTCCCTCCAAGCAATCACAACGCCGGTACGCCTGGTTGGTGGAAGGAGTCCCTTGGAAGGCCGAGTGGAGTTGTACTATAACGAACAGTGGTCTACCATTTGCGACGACGAGTGGGATAATCGAGATGCTAGAGTTGTTTGCTCAATGCTTGGTCATCCTGGATTGGGATTCTCTGTTTTAGAGGCCGGGTTCGGTTCTGGAACTGGGACCATCCTACTTGACGAAGTAGAGTGCGACGGTACTGAGAGTGACATCTTAGAGTGTCCTCACGACGGACTCGAAGTTAATGACTGCGACCACGACGAAGACGCAGGGGTTGTCTGCGTAAATGCAACCGGTAAGAGTTAGCACTTTCATAATATGATTATTTTCTCTTTTTTTTTTTCTACGCAAAAGCACCGCACGACACTCTCCTATTAAATGTAAATAATTCGTTTGCCTTCTGAATTGATAAACATCAGTGAAATTTGAAGATGATAAAAATGCTCTAAGAAACGCCGGTATTAAGTCCTATTTAACTGTTATTTTTTGTTCTAGTTGTTATTATTATCATTGTTATTGCCATTATTATTATCATTATTATTATTATTATCATCATCATTGTTGTTGTTGTTGTTGTCCCGACAGTGCCGACTGAATTTCGGAATTACATGTATCATTATTAGTATGTGTTGAAAGTGATTTGCGCTGTGCTATTTCTGGAATCCGAATTGAAATTTAAAAAAATATATATATTGTAGTTAACAGAAAACCTGCGAGTTCGTCCGTAATCAAGTCTCTCCATAATTTTCGAAACCTAGGTTAAAGGAGATTTCGGGCGGTAATCATTTACAAATTCCTTTGGACTTTTTTTTCAGTACTGGAACAATTCTAGCCAGTTTTATCTTTTCAGAGACTTGTCCACTAGATAAGGATTTATTCAAAACGTAAGAAAGGGGGAAAATAATTTTATTTTGTTATGTTTTTCAAACATGGTCATTAATTGTGTTCCAATATCTTACAAATGACTGAAAATGGTTGACAAGGAACTCATTGAATACATCCCCCATTTCTTCTAAATCGCCTACTTGGAGCATATTTTTGCGATTTGGGAAATTTGTATCAGTATTGCAGTTAAAAACTATGTTAATCATCTTCAGTCAGCACGTGCTCTTTATATCAAACTGACATTTTTTTTTAATAACTAGAAAATACAGTTGCTTGGATAAACGATAGAGAAATAAGCGTATTTACGATAACGAATATAACGAGACTTTATGTCGCATACTGAGCTTTTTGGTATTTACAAACAGTTTGCTTTTGTTATTTGAAGCGCGTACATGAAAAGGGAATGAATATATTTTTTCATCATCTTGTAGTTCTTCACAATCATGCTTAAATAGACATTCATCCCATGCATCAAACTGACTTGAGTCAAACCACCAAAATGTCAAGAAATTTATTTCAAATTGGTATGAAATCAATGTATATTTTTTTCTGGGCCTAAATCCTACTTTCATTTTTTTTTTCACGAGCACCTTCAAATTCAAATTTTACCTATCCTCCATACTGAGTGGCAACGACGAAGCCACCGTCGGATTCCTTGACCAATAAGAAATCAACACACAGCCAGACGAGCAGAATACTCTGTGTGAGGATGTATTATGAAAATACTGAATCAACCACGTCAATGATGATGATTATGATAGTGAAGGTGACATGATGTTGTTATGATGGTGAAGATGATATTGATAAAGATGATGATGACGATGATACTGATGATGGCGATGATGGCAATGATGATGATGAGGGTAATGAAAAATAAATGTGTTGATGGTGCAAAACGGATGGTTAACCCTACTTTCATAGAAGCATGCAAATTATTGTTCAATGCACTGTTCTTGGCATATTTAGAGGATACTGCTATATTGGACAAGCCTGCCTTCTGGTAATACTAACAGGCTAATGGATTTTCATAATGTTCTGGCAGTAAACGATCTTACGGAGACATGAATGGCAACTGAAGCTCAAATTTTGAATTGATCATAAAATGTTGCTACATCAGGCAATGTTTCATAGTAGCCGGGTAAACAGTTTACCGCAGATTGGCTGACCAAGGAAGGGTAGATAAACGAGGTGGTTTTCCCGTTGGTGATTTAACCCTTTTTCAAAAAATGTGTATAGCTATCAATCCTCAAGGCTTTTCCAGCAGAGTTGATGAATGAAATGAAAAGAAACCGATGTTAATATCATAATTATCACTATAAATATTCAAGACATCTGCCGAGCACTTTTAGTCGGAAACATAGAATTGTGTGAAACAAAAAAAAAAAGAAAGAAGATATTTACTAGGAATTAGCTTAAAGTGGATTTAGACCATAGACACTGCTGAAAGTTTATATTCATAACTTCAGAAGGGAATTCGTGATCTAAAATACTGGCCTAGGCTGTCTGGGTATTATTCCTTGGATGATTTTAGTACAGGTATTACGTGTTCCATTGGATTAGTTATTAGGATTTTTAAAGGACGATTTTGTATATCTATGATTATTAGCAGAGGACGGTCAACTGACCTTCCTCCCCAAAGTGTGTTAAAATTACATCCAGACATTCATATCACGGAAACCAGAGTGATGGATTGGATTTTTGTCCATAGTAGAAAATGATGGTGCCAGTGCATGCATCGGGAAAGGATAAGTAATATCGGAAACTATAATTCCAGATGTGACATCAGAAGATAAGTTATTTAGTGTATCAAACATGACTAACAAATATATTATTCATGAGAGCAGAAGTATAGCATCAGATATTCGAGTAAGTTTCCAAGTCGAAGGTTGAGGGACTTTGACAAAGTAAGGTTAAAAATATCTTGAAAAATCATAAAATATCTTCACAAGTAACAAGACTTGCATTGAAAACACTCAGTAATGAAGAATGTTTTGTTGTCAAATTTCAAATTTCACTGATGTTTATCAATTCAGAAGGCAAACGAATTATTTACATTTAATAGGAGACTGTGCTATTTCTGGAATCCGAATTGAAATTTAAAAAAATATATATATTGTAGTTAACAGAAAACCTGCGAGTTCGTCCGTAATCAAGTCTCTTCATAATTTTCGAAACCTAGGTTAAAGGAGATTTCGGGCGGTAATCATTTACAAATTCCTTTGGACTTTTTTTTCAGTACTGGAACAATTCTAGCCAGTTTTATCTTTTCAGAGACTTGTCCACTAGATAAGGATTTATTCAAAACGTAAGAAAGGGGGAAAATAATTTTATTTTGTTATGTTTTTCAAACATGGTCATTAATTGTGTTCCAATATCTTACAAATGACTGAAAATGGTTGACAAGGAACTCATTGAATACATCCCCCATTTCTTCTAAATCGGTGCTGAATGTGGAGGTCTATGTATTTTGCTAATTACGATATTACCCCTGTTTGGAGTTATAACCTTCATTAGAAATACTCTAAAGCCATTCTGACACAACACCTTATCTTCGTTTTTTTCTTTTCCATTGTTTTTCTTAAACCTTGGTCACAAGAATAACGGAATGCAATAACGCAATAACATACACACAAACGTCACAGTTTGTCCTTTTCTGATGCTTAGTCGGCTTCCTTTGAGCCGTTATAGGCTTACTGATTTGAAAAGAAAGACAAACATGTACACACCCACACACAAACACACACACACACAAGCACATATGCCTATCATCACATATTTTAATAAATGTATATATACAAATTTTCCTCTTTCAATTCACGTTCTTGCAAATAGTATAGTATCATAACTAGATCTGTTTTTTTATCATAACTAGGTTTGTAGGTCCTATACATATTTCAAAGAAGAACTTACGTCAGCAGAAATGCATGCGTGTGAAGAAGTAACTCCGAATTACTTCAGTCAGTGCCCAGATAAATTCTGAATTGCTAGCCAGCTAGTAGATGGAAGGTGTAATTTATGATTTCAATGCCAAGGCTGATGTAAGTGTAACTAGCACTTCTGTTTAGTGACAACGACAACAGCAATCAACAGCAGCAACAACAGCAACAACAACAACAACAACAACAACAACAACAACAACTACAACAATCTACGCTCTTGAGAGCTCGCTCGCTTTTCTCTCCCACTGGGTCCCAATTAGTGTTTGTTATATATAAATATTATATTTTTCCTCTTTTACCTGAGCAAGTACGTAGAAAGTAAATGTGACTGTGCACCACAAAACAAACAAATAGTTGTACCCCTTGATTTTACATGAGGACTATCAAAAGATATACCTGCCAACCAATCAAATCAATCTTACGTTTTTCATATTTGCTGAAAGAGCTATTGTTCTACATTATTCCTATTAAGTTTGGGATTATAAAATGAATGGGAAAGTGTGTTTTAGCATTTTTTTTCTGCTACCCTTTTGTCGTAAAATAATGAGATAACATATTATGAGATAAGGTATGTCTTGGAGGCCACTTTTCATTCCTTGAGAAATCCTTTGCTCACTTTCAACTCCAATAACTTTTGAAAGGATAATGCTACTGCTTTGAAAGTTTGCAGTAATCATGGTCAGCTATGTTCACAGAGCATGCTTAATTTCAGCTTTATCCCATAATCCCTTCCTTGTCGCTCCAGTGGAGCGACAAGGAAGGGATATATCCTGTTTTTCCCTATTCATTGCCAGCTAGTGCGGTTTGGTAAAGATTAAGCACTTGAATAGACCCTGTACTTCAGAGCCTCTTTTCTCAGTTTACACTTTTCCAGAGTGTGTGCATTCTTTTTAATATTTAGATATGTTGGGAGAGTCCATTTAAACTGAGTTATACATCATATTAAAGTTTAAAGTCAGCCCTTTCAGAATTTGCCCTTAACTATAAATCCATGTCTGGCGATTTTTTGTTGGTTTTGTAATGCGTGGTCATAAATGGTAAAATTATGTTGTCAACTTAACTTCAGGCTGTGAAGTTATACTGTAGGCATTTTAAAGCTTTTTTTAAAGAGTATCTCCAGCAAGAATAATGATTTCAATAATAATGATAATAACCATAATAATAATACTAGTGATAATAATAACAATAACAATAATGATAACAATGGTAAGAATAATACAAATGAATATACTGTAGTCGATATGCAGAATATACCATGTAACTCAGAAATAGGCAGATAAATGGATGGAGAGAAAGAAAGATAGAGAAAAATGGGGTCAAGGGTGTAATGGGGAGGGCTAGAAGTAAGAGAGCATTTTATTTTTCTTTTGTCTTGTGTTTTGTTTTGTTTTGTTTTGTTTTGTTTTTTATTTGAACGCCACTTTTCCCTCCAAGGAATCACAACGCCGGTACGCCTGGTTGGTGGAAGGAGTCCCTTGGAAGGCCGAGTGGAATTGTACTATAACGAACAATGGTCCACCATATGCGACGACGAGTGGGATAATCGAGATGCTAGAGTTGTTTGCTCAATGCTTGGTCATCCTGGATTGGGATTCTCTGTTTTAGAGGCCGGGTTTGGTTCTGGAACTGGGACCATCCTACTTGACGAAGTGGGATGTGACGGTACTGAGAGTGACATCCTAGAGTGTCCTCACGACGGACTCGAGGTCAATGACTGCGACCACGACGAAGACGCAGGGGTTGTCTGCGTAAATACGACCGGTAAGAGTCTGTACTTTCATTAGATTATAATCAATATATCTTCTGGCTTTTTTGCGGAAGAGATTTCAGCGCAAAGGCACCACACGACGCTTTCCTAATATGAATAATTCGTTTGCCTCATGAAGTGATAAATTCAAGCGAAATTCGAAGATAATAAAGGTACGTGCCCTAGAAAACGCCGGTGTTAAGTGCTATATTATGTGACCGTGCTTCACAAAACAAACAAAAAGTTGCAAGCACTGATTTTTTCTGAAAAGAAGTGAAGTGGGTCAACCTAGCCAATCTTGAGTTTAACATATTTTCTGAAAGAGCAAGCCTTTTTCTACATTACATGAAAGTTTAGTATCATAAAGAGAACAGGAAATTTTGTTTTTAGCAGTTTTTTCTTGAACACCTTTTTTGTTGTTGAAAAGTGTGATTATGTGTGTCTTATAGGCCCGAATTCACGAAGGTGGTACAAGTGAAACCATGGTTTAAACCATGGACAAAAAACATGGAGCGCCAAGTGCCACATGGAATATTTCGTTACAAAATCAGTCATTTCGTGGATGAAATTATCATTTTGTAACGAAATGAAAACATTTTGTAACTAACGTCCACGAAATGATAATTTCTTTGACGAAACGGTCATTTTGTCGACGAAATGACCAATTTCTTAACGAAATATTCCATGCCGCACTTGGCGCTCCATGGTTTTTGTCCATGGTTTAAACCATGGTTTCATTTGTACCACCTTCGTGAATTCAGGCCATAGACGATAGAGTCCCCATTTCATTTCTTAAAAACCCTGTACACACTCTTCACTTTCAACTAAATAACTTAAGAAAGGATGATGCTACCGTTTTGAAAGTTGGCATTAATAATGGACAGAATGTGTTAATAAGCATGCTCAATTTCAGCTTAATCTGATAATCCCTTCATTGTTTTTGCCCCTGTGGTTTAAATCCTGTATTTCATCACATTCATCGCACAGCCAACACGGCTTGGTAAAGATTAAAGCGCTTGAATAGGCCCTGTACTTCAGAGCCCTCAGTTCACACTTTTCCAGAGTGTGTGTTTTCTTTCCAGTATTTAGATAGGTTAGGAGAGTCCATTTGTACTTATTCATACATCATTTTAAAGATTACAGTCTACTATTTATGAATCTGCTCTTAACTATAAATCCATGTCTGGCAACTTTTTGATGGTTTTATGATGGAAGGTAATTATTATCTATTGTTGTTGTTGTTGTTGCTGTTGCTATTGTTATTGTTGCTATTATTGTTATTATCATTATCATTGTTGTTGTTGTTGTTGTTGTTGTTGTTGTTGTTGTTGTTGTCTCGACAGTGCCGACTGAATTTCGGTATGTTTGTCTTCACCAGAAAAGAAATAGCGCCTGGTACAATCATAAAGTTGGCAGATAACCCTGTACCTATTTTTTTTATAGGAAGAGTGGAAATGGTTAGACTAGTCGGCGGAGACGGACCGTATGAGGGACGGGTGGAACTACTTTTTGGTGAAACTTGGTTCACGGTCTGTGACGACAACTGGGATTTTAGAGATGCTCGTGTGATCTGCTCCATGCTCGGTTACATCGGGGCTGATCGGCCGGTATCTCGAGCCCGGTTCGGCTCCGGCACAGGACCAATCCTACTAGACGAAGTGATGTGCGAGGGTGACGAAAGAGACATCCTTGAGTGTGCTCACGACGGACTCGGGGTTCATAACTGTCACCATTACGAAGATGCAAGGGTGGTGTGTTCTTTCAGTAAGAGTCCGTAATTTCATGTTTTTATTTATAGCAATACCCATTTCCATCATAACTATAATATTTCGTTTAAATCATTACCATGTTGGACGTGAGAATGGTTCATGTGCACACTATTTCGCTTTACCTGAAGGAGAATCCTGAAGTGAGGAATGCAGGAGATACATGTTACGTTTACAGAATTCAGCCGTATATCTTACTTGTGCCACGTGAATCCATGTGTGTTCTATTTAAGAAAGCTATTAATGATATCGTCTCACGCATCTGAAGGCAGGTACATGTAAATAACACAGCATCCATTCCCCAACAGGACGAGTGGAAATGGTGAGACTGGCCGGCGGAGAAGGTTCCCATGAAGGGCGAGTGGAACTACTATTTGATGGGAGATGGTCAACTGTCTGTGACGACAACTGGGACATCGAAGACGCCCATGTGATCTGCTCAATGTTAGGTTACATCGGGGCTGATCGACCGGCATCATACGCCGAGTTCGGCCCCGGCTCAGGACCAATTCTACTGGACGAAGTGATGTGCAAGGGTGACGAAAGTAACATCCTGGCGTGTGTTCACAATGGACTCGGAGTCCATAACTGTCGTCACACCGAAGATGCAGGCGTTATTTGCTCGAACAAAACAGGCAAGATTACTTTGAATTAGCACTTAAATCATGCGAAAAATTTGTAACCTAAGCTTTGATGACTGAGCAACACTAATATTTTTTTTTCTTTTTCGCTAAGTTCTTTCTAGCTTTAATTTGGTACTTGTTTTACTCAAGCGTTAAATTTGACTGGTATTGGATAATCCTTGATGCACTCTGCAATTATGGCGAAGTAAAAGGGATCTGAGGATTCATTGTATTACTGTATGCATCACTCGTCTGAAATTTAATTAGGTTTCTCATTATGATTAAGGAGGGCTGTTTCGATCACTCTCGTCACGATCCAGTGGACCACACGAGATAATGATACAATATGGACAAATCAAACGAAAACATATACACTCCCACGATGTAGAAAAAACGCAAATAGCTGTGTCCGAATACGAGATGTGTATAATTTATCGTCGCTGTTTTACTTTGTACTTCGATGGAGGGGAAGTTATTTTACTTATTTATTTTCATATAACCTCAGCCCAGTGAACTATAAATGTAACACCCTTGTTATACATGTTTAGTGACTTTTACGGTAAGCGCAACGTACATCATGAAAACCTATACTGCGACTTATTTGACATTCAAATTTAGTGCGATGACATGGAGTGAGGGAAAAAAACAGTTGTACAAACCATTATGTCTCAGAGACCAAAAAAAAAAAAAAAAAAAAGAAGAAGCTAATAGAGATTAATTTTTTCAACCAAAATTTAAAAAGAATACATTCTCACTCATGAAAAACGCTATTTGCACATCAGGTGTGACTGCGGGACCACGACTCTTACGCTCGTCTCGAGGACTTCAAACTTCTCTGTGCATTCACCCTTCATTGCTTATTGTTGAAATTCACACACACAATCACATACTCACACACACACAAAAAAAAAATCCCATCAAGAAAAGATTATATTCAGAATTAGATTGTGTTCACACACACTGTCAAGCTGACCAAGATCATATCTCATTTAAAGGGAAGTATTATTACAAAGCAAATTTGTGCTATGACAGATCTTTATCAATTATGTTTCCCTCTGTCAAACATATTTGTATCTGCGTATTTTTATACCCGCAGTTGTAGAAGCAGTTGAGATCTTAGACATATATACATTTGCACAGAGGATGACATACAACTGAGAAAGATCTGTTGTAGCACATCCTCACTCCTGTGATTTAAAAACTTTTTGCTTTAATTCAGTAAGGCAGATTGCCAAATGATGTGTTTTTTTTTTTTTTTCATCTTCTTCTAGTACGACTTGTAAATGGCAACCCACAGCACGGCTTAGTCGAGGTATACAGAGACGGTGTATGGAGTAAGGTGTGTGGGGACTTCTGGGGACGTGCCGAAACCAATGTGACATGTCGGATGTTGGGATTCCCAGACATGGGTGTGCAAAAGTATGACGTCATGCCAGTGAATGACATCAATGCATCAGCCGTTTTCATCAAGGCCCCGCGATGCGTAGGAAATGAGACAAGAATCGACAATTGTTACTTCATAAGTGATGATCACAGTAACGGCACGTGCTCGGCATATGTTCGCGTTTCATGTGGAGTTACAGGTCAGTAGACTCGATACTTCGCATCAAGCTGTGAAGAACATCTTGTCAGCATTCCACATAGCAAAAAAATGAATCGAAATTATGCAGTCACACATGTTGCAAGCAGATTCTGGTGACAGTGCCATCGCTTGCCAGGAAATGGCAGGAATTTTAGAACAATGAAATAACAGTGCGTAAGCGATATGTAATGCTTTGTCGTTTGCCCCATCAATGTCTTATGTCTTCCTTATTTAAAAACTCTGTAAGCAACAATGAATTGCAGATCTAGTCAATATTACGCTTTTATATATCCAATAATCAACGAAGATTCACTTCAATTCAGTTGAATACAACCATATCATAATTCATGTCCACAATTACGAAAACTTAACCCGACATCAATTCACTGAACACATGAAAGCTTAAGGCACAATATTTGTACAGTGCGTATCAAATAAAAGGTAATCCAAATTTGGAGAGCGTTATTTTCTAATTGTCAGCTATGGAGAGCGCAAAATTAGCTGTGAGGAAAGGAGAACTCTTGCTCTTTGCAATGACACCTAAAGACAATGTAGTTATGTTGGCAAACGCCAATGAAAGTGGTCAAATCATCAGGCCAACCTGCACGCATGCAGGTTCGTGTTTAGGGTTTCTTCTAACCTTTTATGCTTCATAACCTTCAACAAGACTATGTTGTCGGTTAATGTGTATAATATCAAGGACGCAGAAGATAACGTCAACATTCATATCCTCTGTTGCGTTAACTGATGTACGTGAGGCCTACGTTATAATGTGTGGAAACTTTAAATTTGTTTAACAGGCTAGACTGAAATTATGTTAACGATATACTGGTAATTGAGTTGTGTCAGCTGAAGCATTGGAGTATTCAAAATCTGGTAGATTTTTTTTTTAATAGTACAGATTCTCTTATCTACTGGAATAGGTATGTAAAAAGGGATGAGTTCATGATCTTTACAGTGGATAAAAGACATTGAAATTAAACAGAGAATTTAACATTTTGCTTTCAAAGCTGGTGATGAACATTAATATTATGTCATCGACATAGCGGAGAAATAAAGAAATCCCGACAACGAACTTTGTCGCTCGGATAGGCCTCAATGATTAATCAGAGATAGAGAAGAGAGTTAGCGAAAGTAATTAGTTTGCACAAGCAATGCACGTATTATACTAATGAACTTCTTTATTTTCCTCTGTTTGTCTGACAGACAATGTGATTGCTGCATCAAGTTCAGGTCCAGTCGTGATCAAATCTTGTCCAGAATCGTGCCAAGAAAAGTTATCACGGCACTGCTATTGTGATTCGATATGTACCGTCCTTGGCGACTGTTGTAAGGATTCCAATGTGACTGTGACGTTACAGTCGAAAGAGCAACATTATGTACCAACTCTTGAGTATTGGAACTGTATTGATATTCAGACAACAGAGGGCTCCAAAAACTGGTTGCTTGTCAACAAATGTCCCCCAGACCAAACCAATGCATCCGGTGTTGAACAGTGCGAATCAATCCGGAATGAACCAATTGTAACTGATGGTCTAGGGGTCTTTTATTCCAACAGACACTGCGCGGTGTGTCATGGATCGAGAGACGTATCTGAAGTCGGTCAATACGTCATTTACGACTACTACACTAATAACGGATCAATGAGCTCGTATGAATCCAGCCGTTTCCTCATATTTTTTAAAAACAGTTCAATTCCCCCGCCTAGACTTTGCAACTTTTCTGTTTATAATGACATTATAAAGGCATGTCCCGAAGACTCTGGATATAACGCATCTGTAATCGAAAATTGCCAGGGATTTTCGTCCTTACTCTACGTCGATGGCGTCCCCTACAAGAATGAGTACTGTGCAGTTTGTCACTCAGCTCTTAGACTGGATGAGGTACAATACTTCAGCTCATGTCGAGTTACTCCAAGTCTTACATATGCAACAGTCAAAACTGTATATTCTGTGGTCCATGTGGTTGCAGTTGAGAACACTTTGGAAAGGATACCAATTCCATCAGATATCAGTGTTGCCAGACCACGTTGTCCTGCTGGTTTGAGGTTGAATAACTCAAGGTGCATTGCGGAGGACGAAAACTGGCCACCTTGTGAAGCTATATATTCATCATATTCCGTGCTTCGATCTCGTGACAGACTACCATGTGCTCCTGATGGATTGGGGCTATTTTTGGAATTTGTGAGAATCACAACAGACGACACTGGAGAAAGCGTCCGAGATTCATTCGACATTCTCTCGAGAGACTTACCGCCCCGTCACTTGATCGAGAACAACATCTACAACTTTACGCACACCATCAATTTCTCATCTTGCCCAGAGAAAGAAATACAGTTCAACCAGTCTTGTGTCTTGGAGGGTGCCGCTTCCTTTGCGAATACTACGGGGGCTTGGTATCGCGGTCCATATTCCATGTTCAAACCCGTTCGTATACAAGGATCTAACTACATTTTCTTCAACGGGACCTACGTTCTCCCGCTTAAGTGGGATAACCTGACAATATACACACGTGATAACGTGACTACCAGCCTTGTTATGAATCAAGTGTTTCATCTCTACGGAATAAGCCAAGATATTTTCGATTGCCCGTTCATTCTGATTCACACGTATCAAAGAAGTGATCTTGGCAATGGGGCCGAAGCCCTGGTATTCCAGAACGTCCTCATCGAACCTGGTGATTACGTCCTGCTCCCGAATGGAAGTGCACTGGTGTGTTGGACGCAGGAAATTTCAGACAGCGGATTGTATATCAGGCCAATATCGAAAGTTGAAATCATTTTTAGCCATTCTGTGATCGGTTTGTCTGCTTTTGGTCTCCTGGCAACCTTGGTAACATATTCAGTTCTGAAATCCCTCCAAAATCTTCAAGGTATCTCCATAATCAATCTTATCATCGCACTTCTGCTCGGGCAACTTTTACTAGAATATCCTGCCACTTACGTTTCCCAATGGCCAGCTCTCTGTAAGGCAGTCGCGGTACTTACTCACTTCTTCTACTTGGCTGCGTTTTGCTGGATGAATGTTCTTGCCTGGCATCTACATCGAAGCTTCTCGCTCACAAGAGTAAGATCCCAGCCAGTTGGGGCAGAACTTCGACATCATGTCTGCAAATGTGCAATAGTCGGCTGGGTTGTCCCAGGACTTTTCGTTTCTCTTTGCCTCTGCATTCATTTGCGGGGAAGAGAAGTCTTGTCACTGCGATATGGCGGGAGGCGCTGCTGGATATATCCCTTCAAGGAGAACGTTATCGTGTTTTTGGTACCCATTGCACTAAGCCTAACACTGAATTTGATACTCTTTATTCTGACGATAAGGGAAATCAAAGCTATCTCCAGCGATTCTGATATCCTGACCTGCAACAAGAAGACAGAGAAAAGAAAAGACCTCGTCATCTATGCGAAGGTAAATGATACATAAAACTAGAAATGTCCCTATATGGCGACTGGACGGGATGCCTCCGCCATAATTGCATCATTCTCCCATGACGACAGTATCACATGATCGGCAAAATGAAATGACATGTTTGAAAGTTTGATGGCACAACCCCAAACGTGTTTAGAGCTTACACAACCTTCTCTCCTTAAATGAACCAGATTTCATCTAGGTGACTTACTTGTTTCAAACAGCGAATACTAGTATTTGGGAATATAAGTATATTTTTCACTTGAACGAAAATTTGGTTGCACTCTACTAGTCCGACACATATACGTGTTATGCACGGCACAAGGCAAACAGGGCTCATGAGTCCGACACTAGGCAAACACGGCCCACGAGTCCGAAACCAGGCAAAACAGGTCCAAGCATGGCCATGAATCCGATACTTGGCAAACAAGGCTCACAAGTCCGACACTCATTACATCACACGTAATGTCGGTCTCGTAGGTCTTTTTTTTTTTTTTTTTTTTTTTTTTGTATAGTGCCGGACTCGTGGGCCTTGTTTGCCTATCGTCGGACTCATGGGCCTTATCAATTGTTTGTCTCGTGACGAGCTTGTGGGCCGTATAATTCGTGCGTGTGAGGATCGTGAGATGACCCAAATCTTTGTACCAGGGTGTTTAATCATGTCAGAATTATGCAAATTGTGCGGGGTATACATAATTTATATTATCAAGCATATCATATATATTTGAGGGAGAAGTCAGTTTATAATGCCAACATATGGCACCCCCAAAGCATCGCAATCACTCCTTTGTACAGTTACCATAAGTGATAATAATGATGTCATTATTAGATGATTACAATTAGCTCATATTCAGCACGGCTACGAGGAATGACCTTTATTTTATACAACAAGGCCTAAAACTCCGTAATGATTTTCACTCTGTTTGTCCTGGCGAACTAATAACATTAAGGTTCCGCAATCCTGAAATTCATTGGTTCATTGGATCACTGCGCACGTACATGGGCGGAACTACACATTTGCACAGGGGCAAGGAACCATTTTTGGGGGTATTCTTATATTCAGTCTTCAGTATTTCGCAAGGAACTCTATGCAGATAGCAAAACGGTTACAATGAAATTAACGGGCCATTATTAAAAAAATAATAATAATAATTTCAACGCCTTTTATTCTTATCCATATCATGTTTCTTCTTCTTCTTTTTTTTTCCTGCAGATCTCCACTCTTATGGGGTTCGGATGGGTGGTCAGCTTCATCGCTGCTGGGTTGCAGCTGTCAGGAGCCTTTTATGTCTACACTCTCTCTGCGGCAGCACAAGGCGTCCTAATCTTCTGGTCGTTCGGTCTCAATGCGAGGGTTAGAAAGCTGTGGCGCGAATGGGCAAGATCCACGTTCAGGCGCCCCCATGAAGGAATTGTCAAGTCAAATGACTCGGCCGATACCGCGGCCCCTCACGTTGTTACAAATTCAACCTCTGTTTAGATGTAATCTGATTCATTCCTTAGTTGGCGTGCGAATATTTCTGTCATCTAGTATTTGAAAGCCTCACTTAAAAAGACCACCTGTTCATTTCTCATTTTTCACCAGGCATTCAATTGCTAACTCTTTTGGAGGAATCTGCGCACCTTTGAATGTTTTGTACACCGGTATTATGGTGCCATACAAAATAATGTGAAACATCATTATCATAGTCGCATTATACGTATTACACAATGTCATGTAAATAAAATGGAGAATCTCTAGCATTTATATCACTTGGTGCACCAGGATGCTAAAATATATCGAGAAAAAGTTCCCATAAAGAAATCAGCAAAAAAAAAAAAAAAAAGTGCGACGGTCGCGTTGTCTCTATTCAAACATTGTGAAGTAACTACACTTTTTAGTGCACACAGGTTTAACAACATCAACGCATCAACGCATGTGTATTGCCTTCTCTTGGGAACTCATGGTCGCGCCCTATACTGGATCCGCACAGCGTCACAATATTATGAAACGAAGACATCTCATAATGGAATGCAAATTACATTCTCGGCATTAGATTAGTATTGTACGTTGTTGTCCTTCCCAGTCCTGAACTTCACTACATTAAGCTTCTCTGTTCATATCCGTTTCCCGTTTGGTACAATGTAGCAGGAGACGTTTAGAGTATAAATAGATGTATGTAGTCCGCCTTCTTCTTTCTTCCGGTATTGAGGTCTGCTAGTTGCTACTATATACGGCTGCTAAACTGCGTCAAGAAGTTGCCGTAACCATCCCACAGCCTGGGTTGGTCAAGTCGATGGGAGGTTCCCTTGGAGGTCCAAGCCTGGTACTCTCTGACAGGATGTGGTCCGCAGTCTGCTCTGGAGCACCGCACATGCAAGTTGCTGACGGACGAAGGCTTCATTGGTGCATATCGGCGCCAAAAACGGCCGATTCCAGTGCGAAGGCGATTTAGGGTTTGAAATCAACTCTTTGCGGGGGAGATCAGCACCTGGTGGGGTATTTATGCTAGCATGGATTGTGAGCTGCACAAGCTTGATGCATCCTGCCAGTCATGCTTCCACTGCTCCATAAGATTGAAGTTGGAGTTTGCAAGCGATACTGCTTGGCAAGTAAAACACCGACAAGAGCCTAGGCCTTGTCTGCTGTGGCTTTGGGCTGTTGTTATGGTGAAGGTGAGATGTGTCATGTTGTGACTTCTTTTAGTCAGTTCCGACATGTGAGGTTCCCTATGGAGTGCTGGTGGAGGAACACCCGACGAGATAGGCAGATGCATGTACTTCACTGGAGGTTGGGCGTAAACGTCCCATGATGCTACGGACTGGGTTAGATATTTAAGTCGATAGGAGGGTAGGCGTAGGCCTATACATCACCGTGTTACAGTCTGACTGTCAGCTGTGGGTTTGTGAACTAGGCCTTCATTGTTATCGCAACCATTGTTGATAAAAAAAAAACCCAAATTGATTATAATTAATCATTATTACGTCAATGAAGATTCCGTTCTAACTATACTATTCAACTTATAATCTTTCAAAACTCCACACATATCACGAAGGCATTCATCTGGTGTTGTGTAATCTGCATAATATCCTTATTATGGCAGAATTGGACATGTTTTCGGTGGAATATCAAATTGGAGGATGGTTACACGGGGAACAGATGAAATCGATTGTTTGCCCTTCTAATACAGCGATGAATGGGGATTTCATCCTGATAATAATGTTGCTTGTGTGTCAAAACAGAACAATCAGAAAAGCACATTTTTTAGTGAACATGTCGGGAAAAGAAGACATACACACGAACACATGTAATGGTCTCTTGAAGTTTACAGGTCAAGACAAAATGACAACTCTTTGTAACAGAGATGCTGCAGCTGCTGCATGAGCAGCTCTCCATTCCGTTTGCACAGTACAGGATGTCACAAATGTTCATTTGTTTTCAGGAGGAAAAAAAAAACAACTATTCAAATCTGTTCTTGGTATACGATCGAAATGATTTGCTTTTGCATGTCCTCCTTACCGTATAAGTTCTGTTTGTGCGCATATATTTGAGATTTGATAAAGCGCGGAAAAAACACCTACGGGGCATACTCTCTAAACTTTGTAAGTAAACTGTGTGTGTGTCTGATTTTTTAAGGAAAAAATACTGTTTCACTTCTTTTTTTCTGTTTTCATACAATGCAACATGATCATTATCAGGATGGAGATTCCCTCTAAATACGGTAAACCAAAAATGGCTGCAATACTTGTACCAAGAACTTGAAAGAGATGTTTTGCACTCTTATTTTTTTTTTTCCGATGCGCTCATTCTTTGAATGTTCTATAATAATGGTTTACTGCCTGAGTATCTGTATGCTTTCTTCAACACATGATCCAATATCCGGGTCCAATACATTCATTACTACCCCCCCCCCCCCCATATACAAACAATCAAACAAAATAAATGAAAAAATACCTAATCATATTTAGATTCTACATATGTAATTTATGACAAATATGTCATTTTCTTAATCTAGAAATTAATTTCTTCGGAAAATTTACACCATTTCTCAAATGCTATGCACATTCCTTATCATAACAAGGAGAGAGAGGAGGGACAAAAGAGAGACCTCTATTTCTGAGAGCTTTTTTTTTTCCCTCCTGATGTAACCAGGAAATATAGATGTGATACCGATAATTTGAACTGGAAGTTTTCGTGCATGTCAAAAAAAAAAAACACAACAACAAATCATCACCTGTTTTCTGACAAAATTAATTGCCACAAAGAGAGACGAGTGAGGTGGTGCGTGCCGTTCATGCTGAAATCTGAGCACCATACTGGCAGTCATGTATTGACGCGAGACGGATATGATTAATTAGTAACGATCAAAAGAGCACGTAGGATTCCGTCTCAATTTAATGGCCTTGAGACGATAATGAATGTATGCGTCTTGTGTAAAGATGAAACGACGGTCATAAAAACAAAATGATATCCAAGATTGTCTACATCTGAGTTTACAGAAATTATATTTTATTTTATAGAGAAAGAAAGGAGGCGGTTAGGGAATGAGGTGGTTTGTTGTATGTCGGAAGAAAACTGGACAGAGTATTTCCCTTTTCGGAACGTTCTTGGTGGGATGAAGCTATACAACCTAAATAAGGTGTTGTGAATGTTCCCTGAATGGGTTTTGCCGGAATATCCGTTGGCATCATTTCATCTGAAATTTGTCGCCTTATACAGGGTTCTTGTAAGATGATTATGCATTGAAGTGTGAGGCGAGAGGCATGTCTAGACATCCCAAGATTATTTGTCGAGTTTGTTAGCGGTTGATGGCAAATAGTACTGTATCATTGGCCATATCGAGTTACACACCGACAGACACATAAACATTGTCACATACACATGCATACAAAGATTCACGTACTCGCACTTACACAAACGCACCCACCCACACGCACACACACACGCACACGAACACACACACACACACTCTCACTTTTATGTACCCTCTGTATTGTGCGCATGTTTATCGCAGTTGCAATTTATTTAGAATGAGAATAAATAGAATGGAAATATACTGCCTTTCCTTAATTTTCTTCATGGTGACTGACTTGAATTACTTAACAAAAACAGATATCACGAGGAAACGAATGGATAAGAGCTAGTTGCCAGATATGCGTTATATCCCCACACTTTATTACACAACATGTATACTCTTTGTAGCATAACATCATATTGCATTTTTTTTTTTAATGAGAAACACATTTTTATTTGCATTTCTTATTGAGATATTTCTCGGGAAAAGTGTGTTGCGCAGGAACTCAACCAACTGGATAACCTATCCCATTTTTTCGTTGTCACTTACTAGCACCGGCCTTCTACTTAAAATGGATGGGTAAAATAATCAACCCAACTCATGAACATGATAATCTGTTATCCAACTATACAATGCGAAAACGTTTACCCAAACATTGGTGGAATTGACTATCTGCTCAACCCAATTTGTTTGGAGAGATTTTGTTCGATTTTTTTCCACGCTGTGGCATGGCACTCTCTCAAAAAGAAAGATATTTTCAAGATCAATTTGCATCATTGTATTAATCATAAATAAAAATTACTTTAAATCGAAAGAACATACGCCGAGACAATCGAATATCACAAACAACTTACAATCTTACGTACACATCCTAAGTACATATACATACATACATGCGTGTAGTAAACATCCCCTTTGAAAGGATCCTGCGTGCTCCCCTGGTCATGATAGATTAGCTCCTTAAAGCCCGGTCACACAGCGCTTTACGGCTTCATCACGGGCAAAACAAGTCAAAAAGTGGTCTCCCGTGAAGCAGACGATGTTGTTCGCGTTGAATGTCGACTTTAATACGAGCTACGGTCGATTTATAGACTTGGCAGGACGCGGGGAAAAATCAGAACGGCGTCGGACGCGGTAAAAAGTTTTGAACTGCTCAAAATTTTATTCCCCGGACAACCACGGGCGGCACACGTGGTAAAGACGTGCAACACACGTGAAACACACGTGATAATCCGTGTTCCGGCAGTGATTAAAACTTGGGGAGACGCGGTAAGACGCGAAAGTTTAGCGGTCTGTCACGGG
The DNA here is from genome assembly GCF_964275005.1 of Diadema setosum. Taxonomy (NCBI): domain Eukaryota; kingdom Metazoa; phylum Echinodermata; class Echinoidea; order Diadematoida; family Diadematidae; genus Diadema; species Diadema setosum. The sequence goes on along the minus strand of NC_092693.1, from coordinate 32,534,964 downwards.
CAGAGCACGGTCATCTGACGCGTGTTACGCGTTGGTATCACGTGAAATAGCTTGTGTTTAGCGGTTTATCACTGACAAATGGATATTTCCGCTTACATACACGTGGTTGGACGTGGTTAACCGTGCTTAGGCAGTGCTTCAGCAGTGAAACAGCCGCCAACGGCCATACCCCGTACAAAGCACGATCAAACCAAAATTGACCAAAAAATTATCACTTACGACCACGTCCACCAGATTTTCATAACTTTTTTGTACATGCTTTAGATGTGGAGTGCTGTGTGACCGGGGCTTTAACACCCTCATACCTACTCGACCGAAACGATGACAGAATATTCAGTTTCCGCAATAGCAAACCTATTTCAATTTCAGATTAACGAAACCTCGGAATAATCTATGTTTACGATCAACGAACCTTCGGAATAATGAATATTCCAAATAACGAACCTTATTTTCTGATGAACAATGATAATGAACCTTCTTTCATTTTCGTATAAGTGATCCTTTAGAATAACGAACCCTACTCTACTTTTGGATTGACGGACTCTCGGAATAACGAACATTTTCATTTTCGGATTCGAACCTTCAAAGTAACGAATCGTCAAATAACGCCCAATAATGCAGGCAAGAGGTGATTAATATTCTTTTAAAAATCAAGTTGACCAAATTTGGAGTGGATTCAATATGCCACTTTGATTGTGACATTTTATGACTGTAATCATTATTTTTTGTCTCGAGAAGCAGGTCGGAAACCCTTTCGAATCTTAATCCCTTATCTCATTATCTTTGTCTGCACGTGAACCAAACGGAATGTCATTCCCTTTTATGTTAAGAAGATCGTCTCTTTTATTATTGATCTTTCCTGCTGAATATTTGAAAAACTGGGCATAGACTTGTCATTTTATAAAAACAACTTATCCTTGAATCTCACATAGCGGTTTTTTGTTGTTGTTTAAATGCACAACGACCACTAATTAACATTTTGACGTTACCCTGCAGACAATGGTGTTGGAAGACAAACAATAACATGTGTTTTTACATGGACGATCCCAGTGGAAGACAAAAAGGAAGAAAATGAGAGGGTATTAAAACAAATCACTCGGAGAGCATAGACCTTAGCCAAGTAGCTCATTTCCATCAACATTAATTGTGATTTCCACCCTATGTTTATTAGAGTCATACAGTCTTATCATGTGCGTCATTAGATTCCTTGACCATCAAAACATATCCCACTGCCGACTAGCCGCCACTGCCTCCGCCGTACTTTCTGACAATCGGCGCAGTGGCTGAGAGGGTCTCACAGAGCGACGCATGACTTTGATGCGTGCTCTCGGTCGCAAATGCAAGCGCGCCATCTGCTGTTCAGAAATCCTGAACCAAGACGGTAACCCGGATCACTACCAAAAAATAAATGCATTATGTTTTTTTCTTATGTGTAATTATAGGACCGACCGACAAAAAATTAATAGAGACATATATAGTAAAAAAAAAAAAACTCCTTGGAGAAGGCAATGAAGTCTCTATGTGGCTCAAAACGAACATAAAGTCGCACACACTGATTTTGCGTGAGGACTGAAAATAAGTGAAATGGGTTAACCTAGCCGAACTTGACTCTTTCATATTTTCTGAAAGAGCAGGTCTTCTTTAACATTATGCTAAAATTTGGTATCATAAAACGGGCAGGAAAGTGTGTTGTTTTAGCAGTTTATCTCGAACATTTTTGGTAGAATAGTGTGATTATGTGTGTCTTTAGAATCCCTTTTTCATTTCTGAAAAACCTTGTCCACACTCTTCACTTTCAGCTCTGATAACTTTTGAAAAGATAGTGCTACTGCTTTGAAAGTTGGCATTGATTATGGACAGAATGTGTTAATGAAGCATGCTAAATTTCAGTCTAATTTGATAATCCCTTCATTGTTGTTACTCTGGTGGTTTACTTCCTGTTTTTTGTCTCATTCATCGCACAGCCAGCACAGTTTGGGAAAGATTAAGCGCTTGAATAGACACTGTACTTCAGAGCCTCTTTTCTCAGTTCACACTTTTCCTGAGTTTGTGCTTTCTTTCCAATATTTAGATAGGTTAGGAGAGTCCATTTGATTTGAGTTATACAACATTTAAAGCTTAAAGTCTGCTCTTTCAGAATATGGTCTTAACTAAAAATTCATGTCTGGCGACTTTTTGTTTGTTTTGAGGTGCAGAGTCACCTATGGTAAAGCACAATGACTTTTCCTAAAGTGAGGGATATCTCAATTGCATTTTTGTTAAACCGTTGATGCGTGATGGTCGGTGGAGGTGTTTATACAGTCATGGAATTGACAGAGTAAGAAGTATATAATTATTGTATTGTATTATCATGGAGTGAGTTTGGAACTTCTTGGTATTATGCACATTACACTATCCAGATGTCTTGTAAGCTTGATAATGTCATGTGGTGGTGTCTAATACATGTACGGCAATCCCCTACCTAGACAGGGGAAATTCGCGCACCCGACGTGGTATACTTTGATCTGTTGTGACGTCATCTTAGTTTAAATGTCTCGGCTACGATCATAACATTGTATCATATTATTTCCATGTGTAATCAATATACTCGTTGGTCATTCATAATCAAAATGAACGCTCCACAAACAATGAAATTAGTGCATGATTAAAGCTAAAGTGAGAACAGATATACTTATAGGCCATGTCTTGTCTCTTCCGTTGCCTCTTTTGAAATGTCAGTCTTGTCTCATAAATGTTTTGTTGTCATGTCAGTCTCATCTCTGATTAGTCGGCTTTCGGGTCTATTTGTGTACTGATCAATCTTTCCCTATGGTAAAAGGCCTACTTATCCGACGTCTTATGGACTCGTGTATAGTGTGTAGCTGCTGTCTGTGTGAGACACTGATATCTGTGGTGTTGTGTGCGGGTTGAGCGCTGATGTTATGATTTTGCTGCACTGCTGAACTCATTGTTGCAAGAAAATGTTCGTTGATGTAAAGCACTAACAATACGTAACTTTAACCCACTTTTTTGATAACCCAGGAAACAGCCCCCCTCCCCCCCCCCCAAAAAAAAAAAAGAATAAATAAATAAATAAAGAATAAAAATAAAAATAAATAAATAAATAAATAAAAATACAAGTGTAGTTCAACAAAATGGAGGATTCTTTTATATTTGGTATTCCGGGATACTGAAAATCTCATCAAAATTATGTAGAGTGAACAAACCGAATCCTTGATCAAGAATAGGGGCCCTTTTCATAAAACTTGTCATCAGTGACAACTACCACATTTCTATGACAAATTCGCTCTCAGCCAGTCAGATGCAAGGATTTCAGTAGCTTGTCACATCTATGACAACTTGTCACTAATGACAAGTTGTATGAAACGGGCCCCAGGAGGAAATAATCACATGAACAAAGAATAATCTCAAAAAAAAGAAAGAAAGAAAGAAAGAAAGAAAGCATGCCACCTCACCGGACAACAAACAAACACACAAAGATGAGTAGCATACGCTTCACCTGATTAATACAATGGTAATCGTATCACACTGGACAGAGGCATGGTATAATGTATCATTTTTTTTTTTATTCTAAAGAGAAATGCGGGCAAAGTGTGCAATGCAGCAATTACAAAGTATTATAAATGACTTTGTTTTTAAGTTTAATGCGCTAGATAATCATAGACGCAGACACGAAAAAGTTGAATAGTCAAACAGTTTCCATGGAACACATGCTTTCACTTTATAAGTACGAGTACGGAGAGAAAACAGCTTAAGCATCATACAAAAATAAAAAAAAAACCTTGTAACTAGATAAGGTTAAGCAAGCCACAATGGCAAATTTCAGACATTTTTGTGCAGCAACGCGTAAACGAAGAATAATGACGAAATTATAGGGAACAGGAGATAACAAGATGAGAATAAAAAGAAAGACATCCCCCCCCCAAAAAAAAAATATATATACATATATATAAAATAAAATTGTAAAATGACGGGATGTCGGGACACAATCAAGTAAGTAATGACATCTATGACACAAAAACACAAAAAGAATGTGAGTTTCTAGAGTACTTCCTTCGAGAGAGGCGAGTAAAAACATTTACAACACCTCGTAGCTTCATTATGCTTTTTCTTTCATTTTACACTTTTAGTGTGCCACGTCTACTAAGTTCAAGCCCACTCCTTGACCAGGTAACTTAAAACAGTTACATATTTGTGGGTGGAATGCGGACTTAATACAATCTCTGGTGTTAACCCAGATAAGCGTATACTTGGAAATGACGGAGCGGTTTCCTGAGTGGCCTTGAGCATCATCGACCTTCTCACTGCATTTGAATGCACTTTGAGGGCAAACGAGAACCCTCCCCATCCCCCTTCTCTCTCTCTTTCCCTGAGCAACAACAGTGTTGACTTCAATTCTTGCCCTTTCCCTTCTGCACGATATTTTAGACTGCAATAAAAACATCATCCTCCACTTTCATGCCCACCCCTCGAAAATAGTTACTTAGTCTGTACATTATTTGTGCGGTGAACAGAATACGGACTTTGTATCTATGATATTTCCCTGAGAAACCTAGCTACAAACGTCGTAAAATAACTGTAGAATGTCACAGGCTCGACTGAAGACTGCATTGCGTTTAAATGCACTTAGAAGCAAACAAGTCCCACCCCCCCCCCCCACTTTAAAAAAAAATCCAACAGCAACAACAAAACAAAACTAGAGAAGCACTCTGAGAGTGCAGACCTCCGCCAAGCAGCTTATTTCCACCAATCATCTTGTTCTTCCACAGAGATCAGTGATTTCCACCCGTCAGTATACGTACATGCACTCTAAAAATCGCCCAAGTTCCCAATATAGAACCCTTTTGTTACGTCATCTACAACCCTCAGCTGCGCGGCGCGCCTCGCAGTTAAAGCACGTACTTTAGAGGGCGTCATTGAAAAAAAAAAACACACAAAAAAAAAAACACACACACACACAAAAACCCCTCAGAAATGCGGAGCTCGAACTCCCAAGTTAATTGACCCTACCTTCCAAACTATCGAAAATCCTTCATAAAATTCATTATTTTTCGGGATCACTAACAAAATTTAATTATCTGTTCTTTGTGTCATTTTCAACCTTTCCTGCGAGTTTCATCTAAATCCGTTGTCAACTTTTTGAGTTATTTTGCACACGGACAAACAAACAAACGGTAACGAAAACGTAACCTCCTCCCTTGGTGGAGGTAACAAAGAAAAGAAATTATGGTGACTCTAAGTTTGGCCCTTTCCCTTCTGCACTATAAAGGCATCCCAGTCATTGTTGAACAGCACGGTGCCGTCGTCTTTCCTCTCCGAGCACTCGGCGGAGCCCAGGTAGTCTAGGACTTCCTGATGGAGCTCCGGGGTCCCAGACCCTCGGAGGTCGCAGACATGCGCAAGGAAATCAACGATGAGGTTGCCCTCGTCCGACTCGGGATCGAAGCAGCTGGTGATGTCGACGCGCGACGCCTGTCTCACGACTGTGAACGGGATACCGTTGGCGTTGAAGGCGTCACGCAGATCCTGCGTGCACATGTAATGGCTGTTCTTGTCCTGAAAACGAGCGTAGCGTTGCCACAGATTCCAGAAGCCACTGGTGTCTAATAGGGTTAGCCAATTTCACATCGATTGAAGAAAATCGTCGATCATAAATCAAGATTTAATTCAAACGCGTTAATCGGGAGAAGGAAACAGAACAAAATGTAATGGTTATTCAAATATCAGTAATCATGACACAGATTCAACTATGAGATGATAATTCAACTCCACCTCTAGCGGCATTTATGCCATTTTCAAAATCATTTCTAAAGGGATTCCTACTGAAAGTGATACAATCGATAAAATAATGCGCATTAACTCTAATCCCACCGGGTTTTTTGAGGAACTTCACACCATGGGGGCCTTTTTGCCCCCCCCCCCCCCCCTTCAGATTTCGGTCGTGGATCGCGCGATCCTCGCGAAAATGTGCACTAAGGTAGAGGCCAATGTAATCTACAAGACTGTACAGTTAGATTTTTCAAATTTTAATTCACGTATTTTATATCAATTTATGCTAATTTATGCAAAAACATTTTTTTTGGCCTATAAAAAAAAATAATAAAGCTCCAAAACTTCTAATTTTTGGTGAACATATTCTTTTCAATATCCTCAACAATAATATTGAAGCAAAAATTCGGCTTCATAATTATTTCTTATATATTTTGTTGTTTATTGAATTTCTTATGTATTTCTTTGTTTTTTACATTTTTTTTTCTTCAAAATTTGTCGCAGAAACTTTTTAAAGCATAATCAGGCTAAAATAAATCATTATCAGGCATTGAAAGTCAACATATTCATTTTTATATGAATTCATTGCAAAAACACAATTTACATTGGATTTGTACACAAAATCATGTTTTTCAGCAATTTTTGGGTCGACGAACTTTTTTTTCAAAGGGGCATGGCTTCAAATCATTATGCCCGGGAGAGACAAAAGTTGCGCAATACTTGAAAGAAAAAAGTCATAAAATGTCGCGGCGAGAACATCACGCGTTGCGGAATAATCACGCGAAACGTCGGGGGGGGGGGGGGGCAAAATGCCCCCCCCCCCCCCCCCCCCCGGTGGGAATAGGGCTAATTGTCATTACTATTCTCAGTTTATACTTAAATAAAGTTTTATTTGTGTTCGGGACTCTGTTTTACAAGTCGATAATTATTCCTTATTTCATGAATCTATATTACGTTCATTGTATCTCTACACATTAATCTTTGTTCTCTATACGTCTATTATCATTACACCTTTATTTCCGTTTTGGATGGTTTTACACTTCATAATGTCAAGTGATTTTATGTATCTTTCTATCAACCTGTTAATTTGTCGAGCCATATATCCATTGCGAGCGTGTGCTACTGTGCGTACACCCTGCTTAACATGATTTCGTCTTGAAATGTCAGTTCGTTGTATTACATGTACTTTACTTCGCTTTCCTTTTTTTTTTCTTACCTCCAACAACGATGATCAACAGCATTCCATCGTCCTCCAGACAGTCATGTAGATAGCGAATTGTGTCGTTCAAGTCGTCCACGTAGTAGACTGAGTGAATGGCACTGATGAAGTGGTACTTGGGATGCACGCCCGTTTCATTCAGCTTCCTTCGGTAGCCGTCTAGAGTATCCTCGCGGAGGTCGAAGTCGATCCCGGCGAATCCTTCTTTGCCATCGGCGATGAGCTTACGATACATTTCAAGCTGGCTGGCAGCGGGCTCGATCACGATGTTCTGAACAGCCTTGAAATGAGCTCGAATCTTGGCGGCCATTTTGCTGTCCATCTCACCTAAAAAAGTAAAAAAATAAACAAAAAAATAAACAAAAACAAAACAAATCAAAACAAAATAAAGCAAAATTGGGTGTATTATTGATATTACATTAAAAAGGAGAAAAAGGTTCTGGTCAGCCAATATGAAACTTTTGTAGAATGAAAACTGTCTCACTAGAAAAAATAAAAAAAAGGAGAAGAAAAGAAACAGTCAAAAGAAAGATAACATGTTGAAAGAGACGAATATGAGGACACCAAACAAGTAAGCGAAACGAAACAAAAAAAAAAAAGTTACGAAGCTGATGATATCACGAACCAAAGTTACACAGCAAATAATCACGTTAAAATCATTTCCTTGCTCACCTACACTGCAGCTTGCACGAAGCCTATCAAATTTTAGACTTGTGATTTCTCTCTTCTTGTTTGTTCACTTCCGTTTTAAAGGCATAACATTTCGGGAGCTCTACATTTTAACCAGTGTCTATCATAGTAGATAGACACGAGTCAAAATTTGAATGAGAGACGGTGAAACTATACTACCGAGGAGACTTTGATCCTCTTTTTGTCTCTTAATTAATTAACAAAGATTCAGAACAATACTGGCGATACATAACATAATATATTCTGACCAGTTCTAGCTGCTGCAACGAGACATGCGAGCTGGTTCCCTCACGCTATGATAACACGGACTACTTTTAGCTGGTATACGGAAGGAAATTACGGTTCATCAGAGGGATTCTCCAGCGGCATGATTATGTCAACTTCTGAAAGTCTGCGCTCAACCTACACAGCCTGCGAAGGGTTGGGTGAAAATCCGAGTGGCACAGATCAGCAAAGCACAAACTATCTAAATAATACACACAAATTCACACGATGTCAAGGACACAGACACAAACATATACAGATAGACACACAAACATAGACACAAATATAGACACACACACACACAAACAGATAGACACACAAACACACAGACACAAACACAGATCATGTTTGACGTTCGTTGTGTTCATTTTAGGTACTGGTAGGGATGCACAGAGATTCACTGGAGATTTTTTTTTTTTACATTTTTATATATATTTCATGTATATTTTTATATATATTTGCGAATCCATATGAAAAGCCAATTTGATGAATACAAAGAACGTCAAACATGTTAAGGACTATATAGTATTCTCAACAGATGAGACCGCATCTTCATCTTTTTTTAATTTGTTGGGCAATGAAAACAATAAGAAAAAAATACGAATAAGAAAGTAGGGCCTTCACGTATTGCACGAGTCCTAAGCGGCTAATTAGAGACTACCAGAATCGATTATAATCGCTTAGATTGTTCTCTGCGAAATCGATGCACTTCTTACTACGTCGGATCGAGACCGACGTACTTTTCAACTCCGATTTCTCATTTTTCTTCCCTTTTCGGCTTTGTAATTCCATGAAAACTCTCTGATATGGTTCAATTTAGCATCTCCAATAGCTGCACAGGATTGACAAACGGCGAAGCGAACGTTAGGTGTGCATTTCTACATGATTACCCGTAAAGGAGCTCTATAGTTCTTTACTTACCCGAGCCGCTGCCAATGCCCAGCATTCGGACTGTGGAGTCTGCTGGAAAGCGCTCTACGAGCCGGTTAACCACTTGTTTTGGGAAAATTGTATCTCCCCATGTGGCTAGGACCTGAAACTTGGCGGATCGCTTGGCATAAGCATGGAAAGTTTTGGTGTAGTAGTCAGGGTCGTACATAAGAGGTTTCAACTTGGCTTGCTCCATCGTCGGTCTTGATGTGAACTTGATGCTCAGAATAATGCCACACTGCACTGCATGTACTGGAACATGTGCTTTTGACGATCCGTTTTCCCACACGAGGTGCGGTTTCTCTGTTCGCTCAGGGTTCGCTCTGAATCGCACCACCAGCTGTGCACTGCGGGTCACGTGAGTTCCCCCGTTCCGTGTACATGAAAACCGGCCTGATTGACCTCAGCGACCCTGCACGCTATAAAACTCACTACACAACTGTGCTACAGTACTATTCCAGAGAGTCCCAGATACCAGGGAGGTGCTCTTTCAACCTTTGTATTGTACCGTGCGCTTTTTGTAGCAGTGCATTGAATATTCATGAAGAGTAATCTTGCCGTGCAAATATCGATTTTTGAAGCTCCTTGGTTTGACAAGCTTTACAAAGGGGTGAACACTGGATGGACGCTATTACTATTGCCGTCAATAACTTTGGAATGTGATCGAACTATTAGGGCTACCCCTAGCTCCCTCTCTCCATAGCACCCCTCGCTTCTCTCCTATTGCCTTTCTCCCTCTCCTCACCCACCCCTTCCCTTTCTGGCACTGAGACGGAGAGGTGAACGGAATCCATGAATAATAATAATAATAATAATAATAATAATAATAATAATAATAATAATAATAATAATAATAATAATTATTATTATTATTATTATTATTATTATTATTATTATTATTATTATGCATTTCCCAACGCGGACGATGATTTCGATACCACTTTGGAGCCTTGATTAAACCTTGGATATCTTAACTTGTGTTCGATCAGAATTCATACTTTAGGGGATGAACAGATCAGGGCCCTGTTTCATGAAGAGTTATAATTTATTATTGTTGTTTCTATTGTAAGTATGCCTGCGTGTAAAGGAAATTTATAATCAATTATAACTTTTGATAAGACGGAAGCGATATGATCGATAACGTTAGGGCATACAGATATAACGGACAAGCAGCATTATATTAAACATGTTAATGCAAAGCAAATTGGCCTCTCTTTAATTCGACTCCAACTTCCATGGCATGACCTTATGACCTCTGAGAGATCTCAGAAAGAGAAAGACAGGGGTAAAAAGAGGCTCACAAATCCCGACGAACCTGATCAAAATCATTGGTTGTTTACCAGGACTACGGTCAGCAAACAAGCTCGCCGATAACACTATTTGTCGCACCTTAGTGATTTTACTATTACCAAATGTTCATGGAACTGCGGTATAAATTCCGCATTTATATTGCCTGTCATCTCATGTAGGGCCTACTACAGTGAAACCCCGTTATAACGAGGTCCGTGGGACCGGCGATATTACCTCGTTATAACCGTACGCATCAAAAACAAAGAAAAACATAAGCGCGACATCGGAATATACCCATCAATGAAAGAAACTTAAGAACATCCTTTGCGTTGTTATTACACAATTATGGATTATAATTATTGAGATAATAAAGGGAAATTATTTGTGAATTAGACGAAAAAGTAGGGGTTGAAATGAGATAATTCTTTATTGTAATTCTTGTTTGTTAATTTTTCCTAACACCAGCGCAAATAGAGTAAAATACAGGCGTTGTTTACCATAACTTGCGAGGTATTTTTACGCTGTTGGTGCCCAGCGGGAATGCGATGATTTCATGAATCATTTCGGCTGTCATCTTGTAATTAGGGTGGGATTTCACGGAGCACGCGAACGATTTGCGAAGGATGCGAATGACAAAATCCAACATTCGGAAAAGTTTTCCTCCGAATGTTTTCCGACAATGAAGCCGAAAACTATTCTTGCGCAATTTGTGCGAAGTTTTCACGACGTATGTGCGAATGTCGTGTGTATCATTGCTAAAGTACAGCATGTTACGTACACGAAGAACACGCGACGGAAATGCGAACAACGAAAAATTTTCAATAATCATGGAAGAAAATGTACCCAAGGAGAGGTGGAAGCTGTCTTGAGTTGAATTTTTTTTCTTTCCTCTATTTCTCCTTTCTTTTTCTCTCATTTTTCTATTCTGTGCTTGCCTACATTTGTTTTTCCTGGGACGTATCTCCAATAGTAAAGCATATGATCTTTTTTTTTTTCGCAGTTCCTCCAACACATAGTCTTTATACTTCAAATGAAATTTTACATACTTTAGATTAATTTTAATTGTATTCTGCGATTTTTTTTTTTTTGGTATTTCAAACATTTCTTTCTTGTTAGTAATATTGTTTGATGTTTAGGTGTATGCTACGATTTTTATTTGTAGAAAACGTATAGGTCATACATCCCCCAAAAGTGCGCTAAACGTTGGCGAGAATGTCTCAAAAGATACGCGAACAGTTTGCGATTACGTCGTAAAATGATCGGAAAAACTTCGCAGATTTCGCGTAACATACGCGAGACATTCTCCAAATTTCGGAGTCTGTTTGGGGTTTCACGAACATTTTGCGAACATCACGCGTGTCTTGCGAAGGTCTTACGCATATGACGAGGCTTTAAAGACACTTTCGAGAACAATTCACGAGCAAATCACGACCAAGTGTGCGGAAAAGGTTCGCAGAAAATTTCAAACTTTTTTGAAATTCTCGCCGAAGTAAAAACGACATTCGCGAACAATTGACGACGCTTCCGAACCGTCACGTTCGTTTGGCGATCTTTTGCAGACCAAAATGCGAATGCTGGATTTTGCCATTCGCGTCCTTCGCAAATCGTTCGCGTGCTCCGTGAAATCCCACCCTTATGATCGCTGCGCTCGAAGGGATTAAAAATGCGTCCTTTATTTTCTTCCGAAAATCTCTTCGCGTTTTGTACATCCGTTCTTGAAAAATATGCGACAGGATTGAATGTGGAAGGTTACGTTGTGATCCTTTCTACGCAAATCTGTACCTCATAGACCATTCTGAAAGAAAGAAAAATCTTCATTGTGAAATGCAGTGTTAAAATTGTGATAATGAACAAACCCAGATCTATTGAAACTAATATATACGTTTGTTTCTTTTTCTGATTTAGGTTAACATGCGTTATTCAACTATTTTTTACGCTACTGTCACCTGGCGAGATCGCGATAATTTCAGAGTAACATACATGCGTTGTTTACCGTTAACTTGAGAGGTATGTTACGCTGTTGGAGCCCAGCGGGAATTCGATAATTTCATGAATCATTTCGGCTGTAATTTTATCCAATATATGATCGTTGCGTCCGACGGGATTAAAAATGCGTTCTTTATTTTCTTTCGAAAATCTCTTCGCGTTTTGTACATCCTTATACTGTTAAATGCGTTTGTTTCTTTTTCGGAGCACCGATTAAGTAGGTTAACATGCGTTATTCAACTATTTTTACGCTACTGTCACACGGCGAGATCGCGATGATTTCATTAATCATTTCGGCTTTAATCATACACACTCATATTAAATTATCATTACCCTATGATAATGAACAAATCCAGATCTATTCAAATTAATAGATGCGCTTGTCTCTTTTTCTGAACACCGATTAAGTAGGTTAACATGCGTTATTCAACTATTTTTACGCTACTGTCTCCCGACGAGATTGCGATGATTTCATTAATTATTTCGGCTTTAATCATACACACTCATATTTAGATTATCATTTGTTAAATGATAATGAACAAATCTAGATCTATTCAAATTAATAAATGCGTTTGTTTCTTTTTCTGAACACCGATTAAGGAGGTTAACATGCGTTATTCAACTATTTTTACGCTACTGTTACCCGACGGGATCGCGATGATTTCATTAATTATTTCGGCTTTAATCATCCACACTCATATTTGCTAAGCAGCAAAAGAACTGGAAGTCGGAACTAAAAATGAAAAGGATATAATAATGAGTTGCACATGCATTCGAATTGTCCATTTTTGGCCACAAGTGTCGCTGCATGAAAAGTTCTTGAATGCGTTATCTTTTTTTTTTCTTTTTTTTTTCCTCGTTGCGGTGTGGTCTGCCCTAATATCACGCACGCGTATCTCGCGGAAAAGAAAATCGAATGATTATGTTTAATGATTTAGTAGGAACATCGGAAGGCATTCCTGTGTCTTATCGCGTGATTTAGAAGAAAACATGGAAGGAACGGTTCTCTGCAAAACGGAAAAAGACGTGGATATAGCGTGAATTCGGTTTTCAGTGTTTCGTTTGTCGCGTGTTTGAAAGCGGCAATTTAGTCAAGAAATGGAACCTCGTTATATCCGATCAAATTGCTTATGCTTTTCTTTATCATGATGCACCGAAATTGTCCTCGTTATAACCGAACTCGTTATAACGGGGTTTCACTTATATGTAGTGCACTCAAGATCATGAACTAGCAGGTAATCATGAATAGTGTTGCCTGTGTGAAAACATGTTGATTCTTTTTTCTTATTAATGTTCACTGAGTTAACAACTTCAAACCTTCGTTCAGAAAATGTTGTAATATAATAATATTACTCTTTAGCCACTTGCATTTTTCATGAAATACTTTTTCAAAGGAGGCTATAAATTATGCACGATAATGACTTGTTAAGATGTGTCTTGTTGGAACATTCAACAATATATATATATATATATATATATATATATATATATATATATATATATATTGACTCCCTTGAAGATTGGGTAACTTCCAGTGACCAACAACGAAGGGCCTTTAGCCACAAGAGGAGATTAAATGTAGCTTGATAAATTTGTTTTAAAACACTATGGTGGCCAATAAAAGATCACTGTATATCATTCTGTATATCATATCATATCATCACTGTGTATCATATCATCGATTAATTGATAATTTAAATAGTGAATTAATGAAGTTACTTCAGTGGATAAGAGCGAACAAATTATCAATAAATTTGCAAAAAAACTAAATGCATGTTGTTCAGTAATTCGCTGGAAAATTTACCGAGAAATATTTTCCTGGAAGACACGGTCATAGAAGAAGTTTCTTCCATCAAATTCTTAGGTTTGATCCTGGACAATAAACTTAACTGGGATTCGCATATTGATACTGTATGTCGTGTTATTTCAAGGAATATAGGTGTTATAAACAAAGTTAAATTTTATCTTCCAAAAAATGTACTTTTTATGTTATATTTTACTTTGATACTACCTTACTTAAATTATGGGATACTCGCATGGGGAAACACTTTTTTCTACTTAGACAGAAAGAATATTATTATTACAGAAAAAAGCTCTTCGTATCATTTGTCACGAATCGTGGAGAAGTCATACTAATAATTTATTCCACGAAAATAATATTTTGAAAATTCATGATCTTTATCGTTTGCAATTAGGACAATTCATGTATAAACTCACCAACCATTCTCTCCCCCTTGTGTTTGATTCCATGTTTTTAAAGAATGAAACTGTTCATGCATATCCAACCCGTCAATCCCATGAATATCATTTGCCTTTGACTAGAACGGTTTTTGCAAAATCTTTATTCTCCTTTTGTGGACCAAAATTCTGGAATTCTCTGGATAATAATATAAAAGAAGCTTTAAGTTTTCATACATTTTCTTTAAAGTTAAACAATTATCTAAAAACTTCGTACGCAGCATAATTCATTTTTCTTTTTTTACTTTTGATTTTCAAAGTTGTTGTTGCTTCGTTATTCTCACTACTCTTTCCTCATCAGCGAGCCCGTGCTTCTGTGCCTCCAGTGCCCTGGATATGACCCACCATTTTCCTCTCCTCTCCCCTCCTCCCCCCCCCCCTTGTCCACCTTGAACTTACTACCTTCTTCACTACTATATCTTTCTATCCCCCTCAATTCTTTCCTTACAGGAGAGCCGCCATGTGTTTGTTAATGTGCGTCCGTAAGTGTGCTTGTATCTGTGTGTTACTGTTGTCTGTTTTTAGGTGATCCGAGTATCCTCTCGGATCACCTTCTGTTTCTGTACGGATTCTTTCTTCTTCTTTTTCTTATTTCTCCCCAAAAGTTGTGCATCGATTAGCTCAGAAAGTCCTCTTTCTATCAATTTCAAACTTATACCATATATGTATCGTCTCCCAAAGACGGCAATCGAACTAAAATCAAAGTGATCAGTCGACCGTGACGTCACTATGACGTCATTATATGAAAACACATTTTCAATCATATCTCATTAATGGAATGTAATTTTTCAATGAAATTTACGTCACATATAGTTCAAGTCAAGCGCATTCTACTCATATTCTCAAAATTCATCTATACCTTAAAACGTGCGCGTACGCGCGCGTTGAAATATTTGTATGCTCAAATCGAGCTCAAATTTTTTTTGCACACGTTTCAGACCATTTAGAGCATTTTTTGAAAAATTGAAAAAATTTTACGAACGCGTACGCGCGCGCGCATATACGCACGCACAGCTCATATGCAATACAAATTTCCCGTTTTTTCACACTTATCGCCTGCCTGAAATGTCAGGGAATATGTCTACCAAGTTTCAAGTCAATCTGACTCAATATGACGTCATACGGGTTCGTCAAAGTTGAAATTCCGCGCGCGCGTCAATGGCGATATACAGTGCAACAATGCCAAAAAACCGCCAATTTTAAATCCGATTTTGCTCGTCAGGATGGACGGTGACCCCCCATTTTCTTTACATATTCTGAAAGCTGATGAGTTGTACATGTCATTTTATGGGTTGGCAATGCTGGGAAAATGATTAAAAGATATCAAATTTCTTAATAAAATAAAAAGAGTAAATTTTCAAAATGACGTCATCAAATTACAAGTTCACTCGAGCGTATCTCACTTATCCTTTGCCCATTTTCACCCAGATTTCAGTATGTTGTAGCTTACTAAATACTCTTTCATTAATATGATAACAACATTTTGATTAGATGACGGCATCACCTCGTAATATTGGATTGAAAGTAATCTTGTCAAATTTGACCAGTTTACGTGTTATCTCTATGGGAGTGCAGTTTTTCTGGAAATGAAAATTGACATGACTATCTTTTTCGAGCACTAGCTCACTTATGCTTCGGTGAATTTCTCCCAGATTTTAATATGTTGTAGATGAGACTTTGGGCTATCGTAAGTGTGCCTTTCATTTTTTTCATACGGTATCGGGATCACGTCCAAAAACTTGGTTGAAATCAAAGCCTATCTTCGATATACTTTCATATTTCTTTCTTTTTCCAACTTTCTTTGCAATAACTCAAGAAAAACATACTGTATCACCACCATATTTTGCACATGTTTAGTTCATGTCACGTACATTATTTCATAAAATAACAACTACTTCATCAGACGCCATCTTGGGTATGTAAATTAGGGTCAAAGGTCATAAATGTTTCATCCTGTATCTTGGTGAATACATGTTCTATCTTCCCCATATTTTGCACACGTAAAGACCGTGTTACAAGGATCATTTCACAAAATAACCACTCTTTGTTCAGATGCCATCTTGTCTGTGCAGATCGGGGCCAAAGGTCATATGTACTTCTTTCTTTATCTTCGTTATGACGTGTTATCTCTATGGGAGGGAATTTTTCTAGATGTGAAAATTGACATGATTGTCTTTATTGAGCACTAGCTCACTTACCCTTCGGTGAATTTCTCCAAGATTTTAATATGTTGTAGCTGAGACTTTGCGCTATCGTACGTGTTCCCATTGTTTTTCAAATGGTGTCGGGATCACGTCCAAAAACGTGGTTAAAATTAAAGGTTATCTTCGATGTATTTTCATATTTCTTTCTTTTTCCAATTTTCTTTGCAATAACACAAGAAAAATAGCCCCTATCAACCCCATATTTTGCACATGTTTAGTTAATGTTACGTACATTATTTCATAAAATAACAACTACTTGATCAGACACCATCTTGGGTATGTAAATTAGGGTCAAAGGTCATAAATGTTTCATCCTGTATGTTGGTGAATACATGTCTTATCTTTCCCATATTTTGCACACGCAAAGACCATGTTACAAGAATCATTTCACAAAATAATCACTTTTTGCTCAGATGCCATCTTGGGGGTGCAAAGTGGGGTCAAAGGTCAAACATACTTCATTCTGCATCTTTGATAGTGTATACGAAATTCGGTACCCAAGATGGCAGGTCTGACTCCCTTTTCAAAATGAGAATCCAAACATCACACGACCAATGTCCCTAATCTCAGGTGAAAACTCGAGTCATTGATTAAAAAAAAATCGGATCACCTAATTTGTCAGTCTTGACAAATTCCGAGTCTAGTTTGTTTTTGTTTTTGTTTTGTTTTGTTTTGTTGTTTTTTTTTTTGTTACCGCTTAGGGAAATTTGTTGTTGTTGTTGTTGTTTTGCTTTTTTTTTCTTTTATGAGGGGACTGCATTCTACAAGCTCTGCTTTTTAGCAGTCCCCTCCATTTCCAGCAATATCGTTTATGCATTTACCACAGTGACGTAACAGATATTTGTATCTCTGTTGATAATTTACCTATATTTTTCTTACAATGTTATTCTGTTCATCGCATTGTGGTACTGATTTCATGACGTCTGTGTATATGAGTGTTTCTTTGTATTTCTTATTTGTTTGTTGGAAGTGAAATAAAATCAACTTGAACAACAACTTGAACAATTCTGGCTTACTATACAAGAGAAAGGGATTGGACCCCACATCCGCCTAGCGAGCAGGGTCCGCTTGAACATTGTTTAGAGATTAAGTTGAGAACTTCTTCCCACATCTTCAAACGCAACATACGTGATTTTTTTTCTTGTATGTTTTTTTTTTCTTTTGATATTTTCATTCAAATGTATGCATAAAAAAAACAAAAGAAATACGAATACGTACAAAAATCTAGATGTGGGGAAACTCTGACTCCACACTATCACTTGGTCGTCGTTTATTGTTGAGAGCCTGAGAGTGAATGGTTGAGCGAGATATCTTGAAAGCCCGTGTGACTCAAACTTACTCTGGTATATTATAGCTTGAAACCAGGTCTGTCTTTATTACAGGAATGCAACGGGTATCGGACATACAGTGTATCTCAATTCGAGAGAGCATTTTTTTTTTTTTTTGAATGTCATTTCTTTTGCAAGATTAAAAAAAGGGGGTCCAGGTGTCTCCTTTCTTCAAATACGATGTTTAGGCGTGCATTATGACAATAAATAATGTGTGCTCTTTTATGTGCATGGCAAGTTAGCCCGGTGTGTGTGTGTGTGTGTGTGTGTGTGTGTGTGCACTCATTAACGTAACTTTTCGTGTGATGTTATGAAGGGAATTCCTCAAACATTCTTCTCCGATATCTCTGTTTCCTATCAAATGTATTGTAATTAGATTGAAATACAATGCAAACCAACACAACACAATACAATACAACACTGTATAATCCAGTAATATCAAATGTATAACAAAACAATATAAAACAATACAGTGAGATACAATACAATCAAAATGTTTAGCCCTTCCCATAATTACACCCAGGATGCATAAAATGATACGTAAAATATAAACACAATTCATGTTAATAACAAAGACAATTTTGAGCTCACTGAAATCTATGGACCCAATATAAACCACACAATCTATCACTGAGAAATCATGCGTACAGTCCGTTTATGTGAAAGCAGAGCTACAGAGTATCATTTTGGGTGCTGTTCGTTATTCCGAAGGTTCGTTAATCCGAAACACGCAAATTCCCTATACCTAGAGGTTCGTTAATCCGAAAATGAAAAAGGGTTCGTTAATCCGAACATTTGTGGCGTTATTCCGAAGGTTCGTTATTCCGAAGATTTGTTCATCCGAAAATGAAATTCGAAAAAACGACCCTTCGGAATAAGGAATCGGACTGAAGAGCCTTCGGAATAACGAACCTTCGGAATAACGAGCTGTAACCATAATTTTCATACTTTGGTGAGCCAACGCATCTCGTGCCTCACGTGAGTTCACTGCAAAAACATTGGTGTTAGATTTAACAACATGGGTGTTAAATCTAAGTGTCAATAGAGGATCACGCCCACACTCAGATGTAGGAAGTATGTTGTGATGGTGTCGGAAAGTGTTCACCTGGCACTTCGTGGTGTTAATTTGACACTGTAGCTGCATGTGGTGATGTTTTCGACACTGCGCTGGTGTTAATTCAATACTGATACCGCATGGTGTTGATTTGATATTACTGGTGTTGATGTCAATGGTATAACATCCGTCCAGCTTCAATAGGAGACCACACCAACTGGCGTTACTGTGGTGTAAATGTGTTCACACATTTTCCCCCTAAAACCAAGTACTTTACCGGGAATTCTTGATTGTCTTGCTGAAGCTCAAATCAGCAAGAAGAACAGAAACTAAGACACTATTCCCCCCCCCCCCCAAAAAAAAGAACAATTTTATATTTTGAAATGACACCCGGAGGTGTCAATCACCAAAAATGAACACCAGAAATTTAACACCAGCTCGATGTTTTATATTTAACACCGGACCTTTTGCAGTGATGGTTTTGACCCTTCAACTCCTAAGTATTACGGATGAAATACATCCTCTCGTTTGATTTTTCGGTGTACCATCACACAAGTACAAGTAGCACGTGCACACATAAACGTTATACTCGTCACATTTTGTTTCTTTTTTTTTTTTTTTTTGGTAAAAGTTTGTTTGAGGAAATTTTTATAACATTGTATCTTTAACCATTGTATCACACGGCTCTATGAAAAAAGGTTGTAAATCGCCCTCGCTTCAAAATACATTTTGTTCTGTTTCTTTCCATAACAGTATGATTTCACACGTGTAATAATACTGGTGCACACCCTTTGACATGCACAATACAGCAAGTGTAATGTTCTTGTCTGTACTGTGTTCCTCATGCATGATGGTAGCATCGTTTATCATAGAAGAAAAGTAATTCAATTCATCTTTACGCTATTTTCAGTGTAGAAATTTCATTTATTTATATATTTATTTATTTAACGTTTATATCCATGTGATAAATGGTGAAATTGGTATCGTAATCACGTTGATATGTGAGCCTTAAGGAAAGAGGAATATCCATGGAGGTTGCAGAAACATTGTTGGATATTTTTTGACTACGAAGTAGATGATAATAACTGTATAGCCCCCGTTCCACTATGTGTCACGTGAGTGACTTTTTTTTTTTCTCTCTGCTACTCTGACACGGAAAGAACGGAAATTCAAACTGTTCGTATATAGTTATGCTCGAGTTTAATATTTCAAATCTTTGTAACTTTCTCGTTCACAGCATATAACAAGTGAGCATAAAAGATAGTATGAAACAAAATCACAAATACATAACTGGGTTATCTTGGATGACCCGAACTGGTGATCCCCTCAACTTGGCTCAGTCGTCATCGATGCCGGATACACTCGTCGTCGACCTCGGCACAGTCGCTTGGCTTGTCTCTTGGAAGCATCCCTTGACTTGGCCACTCAGCTAGACGCTACCCTATCGGCGGTCCTCTCAGCTCCTCGGCCTTCACTAGTCCCTGCAACCACACAGACTCCTGCCTTGACCCGCGATGCCCGAGCTCAAGCGACGACGAGCAGGCAAATAGAGATTGAGCCCCGTACCAAAGTTCGGATCAAAACTGTCCAAGTTCAGTTTATATCGGCAGCTGGAGCTCGCATCTCACCGACGTGGAAAACCCCCGGAAAAACGACTGCTGCCTATGCGGAGATCTATGCTGGATGTCCGATTAAAGTGTCTCTCCGCACAAACTAATTCATGCACGCAAACCCCGAGTCTATCAAACTGCCTCTAACCGACAACACCAAGGGCGTAACCTTGAAAAAGGAGTAACACTCCACATAGACTCATGCACACAAACCCGAATCCACATCACACATGTGCCTCTAGTAGGCAACACCAAGGGCATAACCTTGGGGAGAAAAACTTCAATCAAACTGTCACATAAGGCGACGTACATACTCGCACGATTCGCACTGGGGTAATGTTTCCGATCAAACATACGAAACAGTTATTATATCGACAATAATAACATATGACGGTAATGTGTATGATTGAGCAGTGGAATTTCAATCAAACACAAACATCGCATTTAAGCCTAAAGCATGTTAAAAGAGTATCTGAATAACTTTTTCTGATCAGGTAGCAGTATCTCGGTGGGACCTCCAAATATGGCGAGTCAACAGCTACCTTAGCCACGGGAAAACGCCTAACCGTACCGTCAATTAACCTCACTGCCCGATGTTGACCGGTTAATTGGTCATTTCTAACCAATTTCTCTTTCACCACACACGTACTACAACCTGTATCACGCAAAACAGACACGGGTGTATTATCTGGCATCAGCCTCCCAGACACAACCGGCATACGATTCACCATCGCGGCGACATCATTGTATGCCATTCCACTTTTTCCATCCACTTCACTCTTTACACACTCAAAGTCGTTGATCACTCTCTCAAGGAGGAAACAACCTGCCGTCGAACCAACCACTCCCGACTCAGACTCACCCCGTGACACCTCATTCGCCACATTCATATCAACCTTTGGGGCCGTACCTTCCCCAGCACCCATCAAACCTTGAGCTGATACAGGCCTAGACAACATGGGACAATCTCTTTTCATGTGATTTGGGTTTCCACACATATAGCAACCCCTGCCCTGAAAAGTCCAGGAAAGGCTATTTCCCATAGCCTTTCCTGCCTTTTACTGAGCATCAGCCGGTTTCTGATACGCACTAGTCTTCTTAACCTGATTTTGTCGGGGTGGTTTGCTATCCGGCTTTGAATCTGACCGGTTTCTTTCCGATCTCTGTACACTCGAAAATGCATGAGGACCGTGAGCTTCTACATAGATTTCTGCGCAGTCAACTACCTCCTTGAAATCTTTACATTTTCGTTCCTTGACAAACCTAACTACTTCTCTGGGACAATCTATCAGAAATTGCTCTTGCAAAATCAAATCTTCTAGATCCTTTCTAGTATCCCCGATCTCAGCCTCTTCCACCCAATGATCAAAATACCCCTTCATACGAGTAGCAAACTGTTTTGGGCGCTCAAACTTCATTGGCTTGGCTGATCTGAAACTCCGCCTATACCCCTCTTCAGTGAGATGATAATATGACATCAACTCATGCTTCACTGTAGCATAATTCTGGCGATCATCAGCACTCATCCCATTCACAACATCTAACGCTTTGCCTGTTAGATTGGAAATCAAATACAACACCCACATGTCTGCCGGAATATTCTGACTTTTCATCAACATTTCGAACTTTGTGACATAAGCATCAAACTTATCATGTGCGTCATCAAATCGACCTACTTTCAGCTTTAAGCCAGCTAACTGGGGCCTACCAACATTCGCTGTTTCTTCTTTTGCACGCAACTGTGCTAACTTTATTTCATGTTCGCGCGCCTTTTCTAGAGCTTCGCGTTCAGCTTTAACTTTTGCTTTGTCTCATTTAATGTAGATTTCCAGACAGTCAGTCTCTTGCAGTTTGACCTAGTGGCTTTCTAGGACAACTTTAAAACTCTAAATCTTTACAAATTCAAACAAGTTCGATTTCACTTCACTGGCAAAATCAAAGATAAATTTCTCTCCTGACACTATGCTGTGCTCGCTACGATTTGACAATTTTCTCAGGTCGGGAAGGATCGGGTAAAACCTGAGCCGATCTGGACACAGTACGATGTTAGAACGCTCTAAGTACGCTGCACTTACGACTACCAAGTGCTTGCTACGCTCTTACTACGATGATCGGGAATGAGACATTACGATCTCCGCCGCTGCCGGTACGCTTTAGAACGATGTAGCTACGCTGTCAGTGCGATGTTGCCGATGTTATCCGATCGATGCACGCTGTATCTTCGCTCTGAACGATCTATACGATCTTATCACGCTGTTACCCCGTTCAGAGAGCTGAAAAGTGCCCGATGTGCCCCGATGTACCCCGATTCGACTGTCGGTCTGCAGTGGAATAGTCAACTTATAAGCATGCAGAACCGAAGAAATATACTGTGGACCTCGAAGACGCTCCTCAACTCACGGTTCTTTTGCAGCAATGCATTGTATAAACAAAGACGTGCTGATTTTTCCAAGGCTTTTTCTTGATGGTCTTGCTTTTATAGTCCGTCTTCCTCCAGTTGTAGACGATTTCATATTCTTCAAAATTCTGCTATGTCCTCTTCCTCCTCTTTCAGCATCACGTGCAGTCTCCCTTTCTTCGCCTTTTAGGTAGCTGCTTCGCTGCTTTCTTCTCTTCTTTTTCTTCATCTCTTCTTCTTCTTCGAAAATTACAGCTAAAATTACTTCCCGTTCTTGTGCCGATGTTACTACGCTCAGAAAGGCCTTGTTACGCTCATCCCGCTGCGTTTACGCCGTCACTACGCTCTCCCCGCTGCGTTTACGCTGTCACTACGCTCTCCCCGCTTGCCGTACGATTAAAAATATGTCAGTTTTGATCGGGGAGATCGGGAAGACATTTTGAACCGGTTCAAAATTTCTTCCCGATCTGAAAAAATGCCCACTCCAACCCCGACCTTCACACGTTGCTGCTACGATGCTTCCGATCCCCGTACGCTTTTGCCGCTCTCTCCCGATCTGCTAGATCGGGACAGATCGGGGTCCAAATCGTGATAGTGGAACGGGGGCTTATATGTCACATAAACACAACATACACAAGCACAATTATACCCGCACAAAAATTATACTTCAAGTTGTAACGTTTATATCGATGTGATGAATAGTGAACTTGACATATCATTCACGTTGATAATTATGTGAGCTTTAAGGTAGGAGAAATAAAATGCATGAACTTCGGTTGCAGAACATTATTGGATATTTCTTGACTGCCAAGTACACCTGTCACATAAAAAACAACATACACAAGCATATGCCCGCACAAAATACTATGACGTATACTTCACACATTATTCAAGGCAATAGGAGTAAGGGATATTGATACTCAGTTTTCCAGTCATTGCCATTGTATACATTACAAGGACTACACTGCACACAATGTACTCTTAATGTTGTACATTGAATTTCATTTGTGCTGCTGGCGGCATATTACTTTGAAGGAAAACATTGGCGGAAGGACGGGTGGAAAATATCACTTAACGAAAAAAAAAAAAAACTAGGTGTGAAAATAATTTTACCTATAGATGAAGTGTAATTACTCATTATGATTTAAAAAATGACCAAACAGTGCAAACCTACTGGGAGAAAAACTCAATCTCTCTCGTTTGGCTAATATTGGTTTTTATGTCCGAATATGAAAAATAAATAAACAAACAATTTTCCATGAATATGTTGAGAACAAAAATGAAACTCCATTATTATTGATTAAAAGTAACATGAAATTACAGAGCACAAGTGCTGCCCATTATGCTGTAGTATGTAGTCTAGTGCCAAGGCTGCACCGCACGTTCGAGTTTAGATCAAACTACCCCATCTACGTCAACCTACGTCGACAATAACAACCAAAGCAAGATTGAAACCTTGACACGTGGGAGAGAGTAGTCCTGGGGTTGAGTGAGATTTGCACTGAATTTGTGTGCAATTTGAAAGCAAACAAGCTCCTCCTCCCCACAGCAGAGTGTCATTATGGTAACTTTACGTTCCATCCGTTCCTTCCGTCACGATAAAGATGTCACATTGTTGAAGAGCACTTTGCCGTCATCTTTCCTCTCCGAGCACTCAGCAGAGCCCAGGTAGTCCAGGACTTCATGATGAACCTCTGAGGTCACAGACCCGTGAAAAAGGGGTCTCATGAAAATTACTCGTCACCGTAGGCAAATTTTGCAGGGACTGTCAATAACAGTAGAGACCTATTAGGTCTAACGCGTTCAGTAAGGCCAACTCGTCTAGAGGAGAGTCCAGCGCCGTAGAACATTCCCTTCCAAAAAATGTTGACGCTCCCTTTGTCCCAGTGACGAAACCTTATATCAGCCTGTCCGCATACATGGATATGTTATATCAATCATTACTGAAATTAATGGTATCTCGTAATCACAAACACAGAGGAAAGGTAACACTAAGTGAACTATATACTTCATAATATATGTGACCCTGCGTCACATAATTATTAGATATAAATCAATTAATTGTGTCACTAGACACAGATTTTTTAGTTAAGGACAGATTCTGAAAGAGCAGACTCCAAGTTTTAAATTGATGTATAACTTAGTTCAAATGGACTCCCCTAACCTATCGAAATGTTGGGAAAAAAAAACACACACTCTGGAAAAGTGAGAACTGAGAAAAGAGGCTCTGAAGTACAGGGTCTATTTACGTGCTTAATTTTTTGCCAAACCGATGTAGCTGTGCTATGAATGGGACAAAAATACAATGTAACTCACCAGAGCAACAACAATGAAGGGATTATCAGAGCTGAAATTGAGCATACTGTATTAACACATTCTGTCCATGCTTAAAGGGACTGTACAGTACTGGTTGAGGTGGGGATTCATGTTTTGAACATTCCTAAGTGAGATAATGAAAAACCTCTTATGAAGTATGAAAGAGCATGTAATTTTAAGAAGGATTCAACGTTTATTTGATGAAAATTGGTTTTCAAATGGCTGAGATATCCAAAAAAGTGCTAATAATAAAAGGCGACATGCCACAACTTTATTAGGATCTCTTTGTTTCACCTTGTTTTTGGATATCTCAGCCATTTCAAAACCGATTTTCATCGAATAAACATTTGATACCCCTTAGAACTGCATGCTCTTTGATATCTCATAGAGTGATTTCTGAATATCTCGCAAAACGTTAAAAGCTAAATCCTCACCTCGACCAGAACTGTACACACCCTTTAATGACAACTTTCAAAGCAGTAGTCTTATCCTGTCAAATGTTATTAGAGTTGAAAGTGAAGAGTGTGCAAAGGATTTTCAAGAACTTGATCTCACTATACTTTACAAAAAAAAAAAAAAGTTGTAGAAAAACTGCAGAAAACACACTTTCACATTCATTTTATGATCCAAAACTTAGGAACAATGTAAAAGAAGGATAGCTCTTTGAGAAACTCAAGATTGACTTGGTTAACCCGTTTCACCTTTTTTTTTTTTTTTTTTTGAGTCCTCACTTAAAATCAAGGGATGCGACTTTTTGTTGGTTATGTGATGCACGGTCACATACAGTATTATCATTATGTTTGAACATGTGTAATCATTATCTATCTTCTCATTTCTTGAAGTGCCATGAGCACGGAAAGGTGGACCTGTGCGCTGTACAAGTGGTCACTATTATCATAATTATTCATCATTACATGAATAAATGTATATATATATAATATATATATATATATATATATATATATATATATAGCGAAGAATCAAGAAATAAACTAGTAATGCATTATTTCGCCAATAAGAATGAGTTTATTGAACAACTCAAATTTTCGGTGGCCTCCACCTTCTTCAGGAGTCTCGAGGTGAAGGGTTGAACAGGGATTTATCCATTCTAAACGGTTACTCATTCTTCCGTTAAAGAGAGGAATAAGTCATGAGGATTATAAGATATTTTTTTCAAAATATCTTTCTAATTGATAACTGTTTCACTACCACTGGTGTTGTGATAGAGAAATTAGTTGGTTAATCTGTCTGAGATTATGACGAATTATAGCGAATATTATGATTTCATGTCTCCATCTTAATAATCAATTTACTCTTATTTTGTATTATTTTCTGTAGATGGATTCACACTGTCATCCTATCACTCAGTTGTATGAGTCAATCAATTTCACACTTGCATGTTCAAATCTGTTTAGATTTCAGCGAGACACCGAACTGTGGTTTTTGTAATTGATGATTTCATCTGTTTCTTAACAGGAATTATTATACCAACTTCTTCCTACCGATGATTTTTGTATTTTAAGTAATGAAACAATTTAATTGTTGGAGCGCTCTTTAACCTAATTTTGTAACTTATGGTACGTTGATGAGTACATATGTCGATATCATAACATGTGATAATACAAAGTAATTTAATACCATTGTTACGTAATAAACATGTCAATGTCTTCCTCCTTATGCGTGGGGTACCTTGACTACATTGCGTCTACATGGCAACATCATTGTAAAGGGTACGCACTCTCATAGCAACCAATTCTGTGTATGAGTGCGCGCTCTTCATGTTCAATTTATGTTTTGGTATTGACATTCCCCGTCGAGACTCCTGAAGAAGGTGGAGGCCACCGAAAATTTGAGTTGTTCAATAAACTCATTCTTATTGGCGAAATAATGCATTACTAGTTTATTTCTTGATTCTTCGCTATATTGGAGCCAATACGTGAATTCGCAATATATATATATATATATATATATATATATATATATATATATATATATATATATATATATATATATATACATATATATATATATATGGTATATATCATCATCATAACTATGGATGTAGGTCCATATACTGCAGAGAGCAGCATTGACAGTTGCGTGCAATAATGTGTGTGTGCATGTGTGTGCGTGTGTGTGTGTGTATGTGTGTGTGTGTGGGTGGGTGTATGTGTGTTTTGTTTTGCTTTGTGGCCTCGTTTGTTTTGTTTTGTTTTTTCTTAGAGAAACAGTGAAATATGCCCCGTTTTGTGTTTTAAGCAAATGATCTATTATGTTCCCGTTTCGCGGGCTTGTGCGAGAATAATGTGTTAAAAAAAAAAGTGGATTTCGTTTCCTTGGTTTAGACAGTTACAATGTAGATTTGATATCAGTTTGCACAATGTTGGTGACACTGCATTTTGTCTTTATGTGGTGTAAGATTGACGTTATTGTATGCAATGTTTGTGTAAAAAGCAGTTTGTCTTTGTATGATGTTTTGTTTTGTTTCTGTGAACATTTCTGTTTCTATGATATGAAGTGATACGAATAAATAAATAAAAAAACAAATTCGAATAGAGAATTATAAAAAAAGTGTGTGTATGTGTGTAAGTTTGTGTACAGTACATCTGTTTGCAATGTTTCCTCTGACGTGTTTATCCACTTTTCGGTACATGTAAGAGAGATAGATACTATGATGATTAGACGGTTTATAATGATTGCCTTTCAATATACCAACAGATGGAACGCACACAGTCACGAGTAGAGGACGTACATACACAACCACCACGCAATGAACACAAACACTAAATCTGCGTATAATATTGTCTACTAATTTTTATAAAGTGGGCTAAGAAAAGATCTTGCATGCATGGAAAACATTCTGTTCAAGCGTCAGTTTTTTATGGTGCGTGTAATGGATAGATGGGGGGGGGGAACTATTACAAAACACACACTCCCTCCCTCTCATCTACAATCACATTACACACACAGTCACACAGACACACACCCACCTAATCAATAAAAAGGCTCAAGTTAATGACAGCTAATTGACACTCAGAGATCACAACTGTTTCCTCAATTTACCTTCGGTAAACGATAGCAATCACTTTTATGGCACTAGCGGCAGAGTATTTGAAAGTGACGGGTACTTTAATACCAAGGCTAGATAAATCGGTGAGTGAGCGACACAGACAGTTCTTTTGTCAGACGACTGTTCCCCGAAAGGAAGCGCGCTGATATTTTTTAATGAATCCGTCCATTAGAGAGTTTCTCCTCCGTTTATAGCAGAGTCACGTGAAAAAAAAAATGCTTTGTAAAAGTCAGTTAATCATGGACATGATATCCTATCAAGGAGGACATGGATGATTAATTCCTGATAATCATGTTTTGTGTCAATCGTGTTGACCTTTGTTTGATTCGTTCTGCTTACTGGTATTTTTTCTCCAGACAGTTAAAAACGTCATTAATTTGTTGCTTGTATTTTTAGGCTTTTTGAGAGAAAAAAAAAATCAGCTTAGTAACATTCATACCCCGGAGTCCTGCTTTCTCAGCGAGCCCTCTTACAGATATCAAATATTGCAAGTAAACGCTCAATTCATATTGCACATAAACAAGCATAATTATCATTATAATTATTATAACTATTATTATTGTTATTATTAGTAGTAGACCTGTAGTAGTATTACACTGCAAAAAGTCCGGTGTTAAATATGAAACACCGAGCTGGTGTGTTAAATTTCCGGTGCTCATTCATGGTGTTAGATTAACACCTCCGGGTGTCATTTCAAAATATAAAATTGTTTTTTAATAGTTTCCTAGTTACTGAATTCCTTGTTAATTCTTAACTTCATCAAGACAATGAAGAATTTTCCGATAAAGTGCTTGATTTTTGAAAAAAAAAATATTTAAATACATTTACACCACAGTAACACCAGTTGGTGTGGTCTCCTATTGAAGCTGGACGGGTGTTATACCATTGAAATTAACACCACCAATATCAAATCAACACCATGCGGTGTCATTAATGAATTAACTCTAGCGCAGTGTCAAAAATATCACCAGCCACAGTGTCATATTATTAACACCACGAAGTGCCAGGTGAACACTTTTTAACACCGTCACAATACATTTTCTACACCTGTGGGTGTGGTCCTCTATTGAAGCTTGATCGGTGTTAGATTTAACACCCATGGTGTTAAATCTAACACCGATTTTTTACATTGTATCATTATTGCTATCATTATTATTAGTAGAAGTAGTAGTAGTAGTGGACCTGTAGTAGTATTATTATCATTATTATTATTATTATTATTATTATTATTATTATTATTATCATTATTATTATTATTATTATCTCTATCTTCACAAGATATCTCCTGGAGATTAATATCACGTCAAGTTCCATCCTGAAACCTTAGACTTCCAGTACTTTTCTCAGGATTCGTGCCGTCCCCATCCTTTTTGGAGCGTTTGCACTCGATCGCGCACACCAACGTCGTCCAAGTGCCGTCGCAGCTGCTTTGGCGTTGTTCCGAGTGCTCCAACAACAATAGGGATCACCTTCGTTCTCATATTCCACAGGCGGTGACAGTGTTGTGACTGCTCTACCAGAGGGCTCGGCCTGCCATTATTATTACCCAATCGCTGCCAGGTTCCCATTTATACATCTGCATGGGTCGAGAGGGACATGGTGGGTAAAAACATCTTGTCCAAGGACGCAAGCACTGGGGGGATTCGAACTCGAGTCCTCCGATTGGAAGTCGATTCGAGACATTCTGCTACAGTGCCTACAAAAGTAAATATGAACGGAAAGACGGTTCTAACAAGCGAATGAATAAGAACCATATGTAACAACAATAACAAGCAAACGATCATTAGATGTAGGCACAACTATGACATGAAGTGCTGTGTTTAGAAACAGAGTATATTAACAATGAGACAAAACGATGCAGGAGTCCGCCAACATATCATGCATAAAGTAAAGTAAAGTGAAGTAAAGCTTTGATTGTAGATCCCGCAAATAAATTGGGAAAGAATTATTACATTTCACATAATTGTGTGAATCGCAGTGTATCTTAGGGGTGTAACTTAACATGAAAGACGAATAATTGGAATGCAAGCATCAATTGTCTGTATTTTCATTCATTTCTACTTATCAAATAATGGAATTGGAGTAGTAGAAAATGAGGGTTAAAGCGTGAGTATGTCCATGTCCGGCAAGTAGATCTAAAGTAACAAACTAGAAAATAGATATTCAAGTTAAAACAGGGTAAAGAATGTTCATACTACGCACTGACTCCAGATACGGGTAATCTGGTATTGCAACAAGATAGTGCGGTAAAAAAAAGAAAAGAAAAGGAAACTATAGTTAAACCAGGAAGGTGCCAGCATAAAGACACTCATTTCTCCTTGTCAGAGATGAGGGTATACCTCTAAGAATTTTTGTTCACTCACAATGTATAAATCCGATCCACCAGTAATTATATCCATTAGTTATATCAGGAAACGTGTGATTATAATTACAGATATTCGTTTTTGACAAGGTGTTATTATTCTGAGTTACACAATTCTGTTAGCTCTGTGGAGTGTAAAAAAGATTGCAATGTCACACCCTTTGCCTACTTCACATGTTACAATCCCAATAGCAAATCGGCTATCTGCATGCAGTTTTACACTGATTGTTATCTTAAACTACATTTTTAGATAATGTAGTGTAAGATAAATCAAATTTTGTTTCCGTCGGAGAGTGCTTCCCCAAGCTGCTAAATATCAGCAATATGCAAATCTCTAATTATGTTAGAAATATAACGGTAAATTGTAATGAAATACATAAACGCTTGAGGCCGAATTTGAAATTCCTTTTTTTTTGTCAGTTGTAATGTCTTAATTAGCTTTGGACGTCGTGGAGTAAGGGCGTGAGTGTGACAGCTCTCCGGCTGGTACCATCTCTCACCAACACCACCACTATACTATTCAACACTCACTGCACTGTCGCCATGAACTTCCAAGATTCTGAGGAGGATTATCGTTGGTTGCTTTTTCCTGAAGGACACACGTAGAGGAACTCACTGCTGATATTACTTGTTATTGCCGTTATACAAACACAGAATAAAATATGTTTTCAAGGCTAGGCCTCAAACTAGTAACCGCCCGGCAGCAACAAACACGGACAATCGGCTAGTCCGAAGCAGCACAAGCAGCACCACTACTATACCCGCCCATGAGCCCAGCCCCGAGCAGCCTACTCAGCAATGCTCAGCGAGCTAAAAACATAGATACTTGCACTTTCAAACTTGACAATTTGGGTGCTGAAACTAAATGAATAAATCGCAAATTAGACGAATTTGAGGCATCATTGACAGACACGACAGAACGCACGAGGCAAATCAAACAAGTGCAAATCCCGAACCTAAAGCCAGGGTTACACCAAAGCCGAATTCTCCCGAATAAAAATTTGGACCGATTCTGCCCGAATATGGCCTGAATCAGATGGATTCGGTGGATTTGGAACCTATATCGTCTCAGATTCGGGGAGCTCCCCGAATCAGAGACGAATAGGTTCCGAATAGGTCCCAAATCAGAGTAAATTCGCCAATATGGATCTATATTTGCGAGGCTATTTGGGTCATTCTGGCCGCTCAATCGACCTATTCGGCCGTATTGTGGCCTATTCGGCTCACTCGCCTGTATTCTGCTCTGTATTCGGGTAATGGTACGTTCCCACTGCCGATCAGATCAACTCGATCAATCCCGATCAAGCTTTTTTAGCCTGGTCGGGCTCGCTCGGCATTGGTATTCGGGGTCGATCTACCTTGATCGGCATCACTCCTGCTTCCTTCACGATAATTTTGGACATGTCCAAAATATTCGAGTAGGAAGCCCGAACACCAACAGCTCGGGTAGTGATCGAGAAGAGATCGAGCTGATCGGGAATCGGTCGTGTAGAAATCTAGTGTGGTCGGGACGGATTTTTCTCCGAGCTCAGTTCCCGATCATCTCGAGTTATACTCGAATGCTACACGATTGATTTCAGATCATCTCGATCCAGGATTCAGCAGTTTCATGAATAACTCGACCGCTACACGACCGATATAGGACTGCTATCGATCGATACTCGACTAAACTCGATCATGCTTCGACCGGCACTCGATCAAATACCGAGCACTTTTTGACAGTGGTTGCAGCAGGTGCAGACGTACTTTCTTAGCACTCATTTATTGTTCAGGTATTAAGAAAAAATATATGCAGTCCTTGATCACGTTAAAAAGTTAAATGTCGTCAGTATCTTCAGCCACTCCTGGCCCACTAAAGAAAAGAAAAGGGCCACGAAGAGAGAAAAGACAGCAAACCCTAAACAGCAGACATGGCAGAATTAGACTCTCCAGACAAAAATGCCAGAAGAAAGAAAGGAAACACAACTGAAGCTGAGAAAAATTCGGTATTCTGGCAGTATGACTGTAACGCGAAAGGAAATTTTCTAGATTATTTTCTTTACTTATAAACTGAGAAATGTTTCTTGAATTCTTTTGCTAGCTTGTCTGTTTCAAAGTTGAAGTTGGTTACGTTAATATAAAATCTATTTCTTGCGCTGCCGTGTGAAAACAGTAGTTGTAACGTAGATTCAATGCTCAGTGATTTACTGTACTTTTATTTGACGTAGATGTTACACTTTGGCTTCGCTTAATACGTTTTTTTTTTTTTTATTGAGAGTTGTATGTACATTGCTTGAAGTCCATCTTGATATCGACTGGCTGGGATGAGTTGACAATAAAAATAAACAACCAAGATTTTCATGATTTTTTTTGCTAGTGTAAAATGTTATATTGGTTTATTTTCAGAATAATGTACTCTGTTCGACGTATCAGCACACTTCATGAATTTTGAATTCAATGTATTTTCTTTTACACACTCTTGGGCCTATACTTTATCAATGAATAGATACATGAGGGAGAAAGATTTGCGGTGACACCATGTGTATGTAGCCCTTAACCGGATCGTTGTTTGGCAGAAGAGCCTAGAAAGAGGAGAAATGAAGAGAGAAACGAAATATGGGGGTTGTGAGGAGGGCAAAAAGTGAAGAGTGGGGGACAGTAATGGGCTGGGAGTTGAAGTTGCACTAGTGGAGACGGTAGAGAAAGGAACACAGAGAGTGGCAAAGAAGAATAGTGTGAGAATCAAGTAAGATGTTCGGACATCGTTAGAAGGGGAAAGATGAAATAGAAGGGAAGAGGAAGAGGAAGGAGTTGAATGTTGGAGAATCGTGGAGATAGGGGAGAGCAGTGAAGATTCATGAAACCAAGAGACGAACGAAGTCGGCGAACAGTGTGGCTATGGAAAGCGGAATCAGTGGAGAAAGGACGAATAATCCTTCGAAGGAAGGGTAAGTAGAGGAGAGATGAGAATATGTCGAGAGAAGGGAGAGAGAGAGGGGGGGGGCAAAATTAAGAAATGAAGAAGAAATAACAAATTGAAATTCAAGACGTAAATTAGAGGGAGCTACTGTTGATCCTAGAAATAAATGTTGTGGAGGAGAAAAAAAAAAAACTCAACTCTTTTTGAGTGGCTCACAAACAGCAGTGATCAGCCTTTTTCATCGTTTTTTTTTTTCAGGAAAAATGACTATAGAATCGAAACGCATACACGAGAATTGATGATTGTTGTTTCAAAATAGGGAGTGTTCTTCTATCAACTATTGGTTTTCCCGGCCAATTTCGCACTTTTTTCAGTCCAATTCCTAATTGCTGCCTTCAATTTAGCAAAATATGCCTTAGATGACATGTTCGGTATTTCAATTTTATGATCTCTTCATTCAAATTCATTTTGGAGAAGTCAAATTACCTTTAGCCTCATTCTAATTAACACTTTTTCAATTGAAATTCGTAAAGCAAGCACCATTTGGTTATACGTTCGTTCAGTTTAGAATGATATAGTCACGTGATCACGGACATGCTGGTCTCGTTATTCCAATTCATTTTTAGGCAATCAATTTAACATCTCCTGCAGTCAATAGCACGAATGTTTATGGTTTGCTTCTTTCTTTATTTTCTTAACATAGTTATTGATTTCCATGCGTCATTACATTACGTATTTTCGTACTCATTTCAGAGATTTTGGCATTTTTTTTTCTTTAATGTGCTTAGTGACTCTTCAAGTCCGAAGATAGTGCAACATGTGAATGGCCACAACTTATCTCGCCGTTGAGCGCTTTAGTCCGTGTGTCGGCCAGTTGTAGGAAGTCAAGGTTATGATCATCAAATATTCCTATAATTCTTTTTCTGTCCCCGGGTCTGTATCTAACTTGTACCGTCATGACTGTAAGAAGATGAATTTAAACTAGAGAATTGGTACATCAGTAGGCCTAAAATGTCATGTATGAAAGAAAAGGGGCGTTACAGAAGAGCAAACTCGAGTTATATGATATGGTCAAAAATACGATACTTTTACTGCTTAACAGTGCGTGGATGAAACAATAAGTCACATAGAAAAACGCGTTTAAATGTTATCACATTTTCAAAAAAGAAATAACATGACGTTAATGTCAATGAACATGTTATAGTCCAGGCTAGAAGGCACCCAACCTTGTTTTTTGATATATACAATGTTTTTTGATGGTTTCTTGTCAATTCGAGGGTGCTGATTCCAAATCCGATTGATGCCACTCGCGTAACCTTGAGCATTTTCGGCAAAATGCAAAAATCCAAAATGGCCGCCAGATATGCTAATTCGGCCGTGATAAACATAATAATGCGCATTATATGACAAATTATTCCACCAAACTTTGTACATTTCTGTTCCTAGAGTTACTCCATCTGCATTTGCAAGAGAATTTTCATTTCATATAGGTCCATTTAGTATTTAAAGCTCATTTTTATTCAAAATGGCCGCCATTCCTATGCTTATGTACTATATGAATGGCAAAACATAATGCATGGGAATATAGAACAAATTTACTGTGTTTCCAGTCCCGTACCTACGCTGTCATAAAGTGTTGCATGTGTAATACAAATATGTTGGGTGTCACTTACAATATAACGGGCCTACATGTATATTTCAGCATTTGATATTCATAAACCTTACTATATGTTTAACTCAATTTCTTATCTATTTCATTTTGTCTCAACAACGAATATAAGTTCACTAAACGTCTCGCAAGAAAGCAATATAATGTCATATTCTACACGCAGATTGAATATAAAAATGTAATACTAACACAATATCTTAAGAAGCCTAGATGCATGGTATTTATCAAATAATGTTAAAAATGGAAGGGAATCTAGAAAACAAAGCTTTTAATATACATTCCCCTATAACCATATTAACAAAGTACAGAAAATCCTATACAGTAAGTGCAGAGATATGGTTGCCGACAAAAACATACCGGACATTCCGACACACCTAAAAACCCTTTACATTATAGATTTTTTTTTTTTTCCAGCAAGGAGTTGGGGGGCGGGGGGGGGGGGGGGGGAGGCGAGTTTGAAATGGATCATAACCTCCATCACTTTGATATGATATAATTTAGAAGTGCCGCCTTGATATTATAGAGTAAACTTGATTTTCTTCTTGACTTAAAACGACAAAAACTGGTGAAGGCATAAACGAAACTGTCTAAACGCAATACCGTACAAACTATTCATTAAACATCAACCAAGGAGCAATGTGAGATACCTCTTTCAGTTCTCTCACAGTTCCCAGGTGTTGATAATAATTAGATACACTTTGACATCATGATCTCATTCAGTCTTGTCTTAAAACTAAAACTGTAATTTTCATTGTCTTTAAAGAACCCTTTAATTGGATGTTTGGCAGCAGGTGACATCAGCCCCAAATTTGCAGAATTTTCAGGCTAAAGATGCATATGAGTCCTGCAATTGCTTTAATAGAAACCACATCTGGTGATGTTCAGCACTTCCTCAGGGGTCAGAGGGCGATTATTTGCCATAGAAACAGAATGAAGACATAAAGACTTGCTTGATCACCACCCGTTGAAGCCCTATGGCTTTGTTGCCAGGCCAGAGACAAGTGTTGTAGGTAACTTAGGTGGTGTCAAAGATGACATCAGACCAGCATCTTCACCAACCGGTTTTGGGGTCAAAGCTTTCAAGTTACGGGAGGGAAATCTAGGCTTGTGGGATTTCAGACGCATTGATGGCAGGTTGTTCAAGGGGGCATTTCATGAAGCGTTTTGTTAGATCTTCTCTTTTTGACTAACTGTTATAAGCTACTAAAATCCTTGCATCTGATTGGCTGAGAGCAAATTTGTCAGACAATTTTTTCAGACGAAACGCTTCATGAAATGCCCCCATGCTATCATGTTTGGAAGGTCAGGGTATGCGTTGACAGAACTGGTGACACTTGCCATCCTTTCCTTCCAGCGTGAGAGAGAGTGATCGAGTGCCAGTGAAGGAGGGTAGACTTCCTTAGCCTATGCTTGGAAGGCTTGCCACAGAGGGCTACCTTGAACATAGCATTGGCAAGATGGTTACTAAGATGGAAGGCATGGGTCGGATGATAATCTAATAAAGGTTGGGGCAAAGTCTCCAGAAAGTGAAGAACTTCTCTATTGTCTTGAGATGGGTCAGTACTCGGCTCATGTCATCCAAGGACTTTCTACGAGACGTAAAGGCAAGATCATCTGCAAACTTCCTACGTGAAGGGAATGTTATGTCACCATGTATATGGTAAAAAGAGCTCTAGTGGAGTTAGTTTACAGCCACCATTAAGGAGGCCATCATTCAGAGTCCTAACACTGCTGGTCTGGTTACCTCGAGCAATCCTGAATCTGCAAGTGCTCAGAGACTCCAACCCCAAGTACCTTCTGATCTGGAGATTCTCCCGCCTGAAACCCCTAGCAAACGGGAGACTCCAACTTGATGTGCGCGAAGCGCATATATTATCACGAGCGCGAAGTTCCCTGCGGCCTTGGTCCAGGGCCCGCTTGAGCTCTGGAAGCTCTAATAGGGTTCTTAGTGTTCTCTTGTGCTATCTAAGGCTTATTTTTCAATATACGAACACACAAAGTAAGAAATCATTTCAAGTGGGAGACACAGAGCCAGTAGGGCAGGAGAAAGTAAATCTCAAGCGGGAGAACGGGAGATTTCGCAAAACGGGCTTTCGGCGGAAGATCTCCCGTCGAAAGCTGGAGAGTTGTAGTCTCTGAGTGCTGAAGATTAAGGACAAGCAGTGTGAAGTTGTTATAACACTGCTTTCAGAATGAGGCAGCACTGTACAGATCTCAGAGTCTGTCTTGACATCATATACGCAAACACATTCACTCAGAAAAAAAAAATGGTGGTAGAATACATCTTCCTTATATAGTTCAGCTAGGTTAACATGAAAAACTTTTGGGCCTTGTTTTCATTTCAGAGATTTGACAACAGGAAGTGAGGTGGTCCCTTTTTTCCACTTTCCCTGCCTCATGTTCTTTCTCTGGTGAGGGGACTGAAAAGTTTGTATGATATCGCTTTTAGATAATGTAGAACAGGAAAGGTAATTGGAAATTTCATTTGTGTCATCATCTAGGATTCAGCCTTTTATCAAATTGTTAATGTCAAATAATTCCTGATAAACGATGTTGATGTTGGCGTCAATTCAAGC
Organism: Diadema setosum; assembly: GCF_964275005.1. Lineage (NCBI taxonomy): Eukaryota > Metazoa > Echinodermata > Echinoidea > Diadematoida > Diadematidae > Diadema > Diadema setosum. The sequence continues at coordinate 32,497,092 of NC_092693.1, read as the reverse complement.
TTTGGTGGGTTTTTTCCAAATTTCTTGGGAAAAATTCAGATTGACGGTAGCAAATTTGGATGTTTGCATCAAAGAATAAAACAGCTTTTGTTAGTGACAATCCTCTGATTTATAATCAGCACACAAATTGAGAAACAGTGTACCTGGGTGACAGAAAAAAAAAAAGAAAATTTGTTTTTTTCCATGAACACTTTGCCGTTCATATTGTGCAGGGGTATGTGGGTGGCATCCATTTTGAAGTTTTGTATGAAGAAGAATATAATAAGCCTAAAAACAATACATTTTCTGTTTGTTTGCTTGTTTGTTTGCTTGTTTTGCTAGTGGCACTCATGAGATTTGCATGGCACATGCAAAATTTGATAAAAGCGTAGGTATGTGACTGAAAATTCGTCCTCTATTTCTATGCATATTTTTTGCCATTCATATAGTACATGAGTGTAGGAGTGGCGGCCATTTTGAATTGAAAATAAGCTTAAAATACTAAATGTACCTCTTCAAATGAAAGATTTTTTGCATGTGCAAGTAGAATTACTCAAGGAACAAAAATTTAAAAAACTTTGATGGAATAATTGGTCATAAAATTGACATAACTGGGATTATCATGGCCAAATTAGCATATCTGGCGGCCATTTTGGATTTTTGCATTTTGCCGAAAATGCTCAAGGTTACGCGAGTGGCATCAATCGGATTTGGAATCAGCACCCTCGAATTGACAAGAAGCCATCAAAAAACATTGTATATATCAAAAAACAAGGTTAGGTGCATTTTCTATGGAGCCTAGCCTGGACTATTAGGAATTTGAATGCCCATACGCGAAATTGAATGACTGAAATACCCCTTTCGCCAATGCTGGCGAATTTGAATGACTGAAGAGCACGTGCCAATTTGAATGCCCGTTTTACGAATTCGAAAGGCACATGTGCAAATGTCATTGATCGGAATGCTAGATTGAACGAACAACTTGCAATTTTAAATGACAGAATGTGCAGTGGTGTGGATTTTCGCTAAATTGAATGAACCCTTTATCAAATGCACTGACAAAAGTGCGAAATTGGCCGGTAAAACCTACACTAAAGATAATCATTTCTGTCATTCATTCATGCTTTTGCAATTAATAGTCAGTTTCATAGCACTATTTTGGGCCACACCGTATTCAAGCATAAATGCTGAGTTGTCTCATATAACAAAACGAATACTGTAACCACTTCTTCTTTCACTCGATCACTGTACGAACCTGCCGACCCGTTCGATGCAAGATCTTACACATATCGAGTCATGTCGAGCTGGTCTATGAAGTCTAGTAGAAATCGAGTATTGACCGTGTAGCGATCGTGTATAGATCGGGATATTCGAGTAGAGATCTGTGTGGTTGTCGAGGAGAGATTCTGGAGATGTCGAGAATGGTCGGGTGTGGATCGTAAAAGATCGAATAGCGGTCGGGAAGGGATCGTGTTGAAGAACGATGGAGCATTTGGTCGGGATTGCTCTGGTAAAAATCGGTGATCGGGATTGATCTCGCTTGATCGAGTTGATCTGATCGGCAGTGGGAACGGGGTATAACGATTCGGATAAGGTATTCGGGGCAATTCAGTGCCCCGAATTCCTCCCCGAATTCAACCGAATTCCATCCGAATACATCCCGAATGTGAAATTTGTGAATGTGAAATTTGTCGGGGCCACATTCGAAAGTATTTTTTAGGGTATTCGGCTGGTTTTAAAGATTTCAAAACGAGCCCAGTCCCTCCACGAATGTTCCAGAATCCCTCCCGAATTTTCGCCCATTCAGGGGAGGAGAACAGAATGCTCCCGAATCCACCAGAATACGTGTATTCGGGTGGATTCGCAGCTGATTTGGCTCCGGTGTAACCGAGGCTTAAAACAGCAACATCAAGCCAACACGGAAGCTCTCGAAAAGCAACTCATTCTGATGTAAGTGTATCAACGAAAGAGTAACTTGCTCTTCTACGGGATTGAGCAACAGAAAGACGAAAACGTAAACTCCAAACTCCACAGCATTTTCACCAATCTCGACATCTCAAAAGAAGAAGCTAAGAAAATCCTCATTGTCAATGCCCACAGGCACCCCATGAAACCACCTAGTTTGCAGGCACAGACCCTTGTTGGTCGTGAAGGAGTCTACGTGAGCCAAGACTACCACACGCACCACTGGCAGTGCAACAGCCTCTTTGTTGGGAGAAGCTACAGGGCACACTGGTAAATAATTCCCCATAGAGACGTGTGTTAAAATTCAAAGTTTAAAAAACTAACCTGGGCCCTGTTTCATAAAGCTGTTCGTAAAGTTACGAACAATTTACGAGCGACTGGTGATCAGTTCTGATGTGCTATACTTAACAGAATTTTCATAATTCAGCACAAGAACTGATCACCAGTCGTTCGTAAGTTGTTTGCAAGTTTACGAACAGCTTTATAAAACACGTACCCCCCAGGATAATGAAATTTATACCCTTTCATCCATCAAATTTCCAAGGCGAGTTCTTCAGCTCAAACTCTCTCCAAGGGTCCGCATAGCCAGACTACGAGTTCTTTTCACTCAAAAATCGCCTATTTTCCGTTCATGCACCCAATGAAATATTGTCCCTTCAAATTCCATGAGAAAAGCTTTCATCTTTTAACCAAAATGCAGTTTGTAGAGGAATTCATACTCAATATCTGCAGCTATTCAGTTTTTTTTTTTTTTTGCCAAATTGCATTATTGATTTTTAAATATTCTTTTCTTCATTTAACTTGGTATCTTTGATACGATTTTGTGAAGGGGTCTAGGACATTCCATTTTATTTACAGGTGTGAGCCCTACATATAGTAGTCTTGGCGCAGACTCCTTTACGACCAATAAGGGTTTGTGCCTGCAAACTAGAAACCACCCGCTGGCGCAGTAGCACGAGGCACTGGCCCGAACCTCCCTGCCCCGACCCGATAATAGCGAAATTACCGAGTTTTCGCTCAGCGACGGACGAACCATCTACGACGCTGATGCTGTCAGATTTGCGTCCGTCGTAGACAGGCTGCACTGCATGACTGCAGCTAAAATATTATGCCCCTGTCACACACTGTCACACGCATAGGAAACGAAGGTCGTTTTTGGCATTCGTTGATATCCTTTAAAATGCGTTTCATGTCTTTTTTTTTATCGTTTGGATAAAAATTTTTATATTCCGGTGATTTCCGTAAGAGCTGCCAGAAAACTTTGTGGATGCACAAAGTTTTTCCTCGCCAAAAACGGATAGTGCGATCCGACCTGTCCTATAGTTGCACGTTTTCTCCTGAATCTGTACTGTACTTTGTCGTTTTCCACACGTTTTGATCAGCTAGGCTGCCTGTAAAGTCCGTTGCTACAAGAGATGGAACGGATAGAACGACTATGTACAGCACATTCAACGCACACCCACGGCATAGACACATGACAATTACCGGGCAAACGTATGTAGTTACGAACTGATAGGACGGTCATAAAGTGATGATTACAGCATATCTACAGGGTATCTACAGTACATCCACAATAATTATGAACAGGACATGAAACTGATTTTTAACGAATAAGTATCGGCCTTCTTGCAACTGACTTCTGCAAAAATACATAAAAACGCTGAAGGACCTCGCCCTTCTTATTAATGCCTCTCTGTCGTGATGGACTGCCACCGGCTCCGAGCTATACATCGATACAGTGCAGCCTTATAGGCAGATCTGAATCTGCAGAATGTCAACATGGCCTTCCAAAAGTATATTGCCACCTGGAGGGGGCAACGCAACTACGCAAGCAACAGAGAAGGCAGATGCAGTCCAAGAAGTGCCAAATTGGTCCTGAGAGACGCAGGCAATTTGGTTTGTATGACCAATTGTCATGGACACAAGATTTGGTAAAGGCTAAACAAATTCGAACTACTTTGTTAAGTCTTCCCAAATTTACCATGCAAATGTTGTGTTTCAGGTGAAAAGGTGAGAGGCACATCAAAAAGAAAGCAAAATGCATCATAATATTTCAAGGTCGGAAAGACCATCATCTTCTTGGGGAAAAAAGTTCTCACCCTTCTGTGACAGGACAACAAGTCTTTCGGAAAAGCAAGATTTTCAGTGAGTTTATGGCTGTTGTAAGATTGTTGTAAATAATGAGGAATTGAAGAGATTATTATTATTATTATCATTATTATTATTATTATTATTATTATTATTATTATTATTATTATTATTATTATCATTATTATTATTATTAAGACGATGAGACGATCAAGATTAAAACCCATGACGCCAAGGTTCGAATAGCATTATGATGTCTAAATGAGCAATCTTACTTTGATGCCTTTGATTTGATGTTCACAGAAATTATTGTTTGAGAGAATAGAGACTGCTTCAAACCTTGAGTCAATTGTCCAAACTTGACAAATATATCGCTGACATTGACTTTCTGAATGCAGTCAAAATATTATGTTCTATGACTTCAGGATCTTCAAATACAATGGATGAGTTCATTGAAGAATAATTATGTGCCTTTACTTGAGAAAATCAATGAATCATCAAGCTGTTAATCACCATTAAGAACATCTGAAAAAATATCAATCAGAAACAAAGAGAAGGTTAGATTTGTGAAGGAACATCAGGCATGTATGAAAATATATTATATGCAAGTGAGAAACTTTTAGGTAAACTTTAATCTGCATGTACGTGATATTTAGGACCAAAATGACGAAAGTGGTGTCAAAGGTCTAGCAAAAGTAGCCACCATATTGAGGAGGAGGCTAAGTCTTCGGCCTTCGATCCCTTTGCATAAATTAATGGGAGCTGATATGAGACGTGAAGTGAAGTGTACACATATTAGAAGAGGCTGACCTGGCCAAGTGGTGGACGCTCCAAGATGATGCAATAAATTTATAGCCCGATAGCCGTCACGTCAATGGATCTCTGACGTTCGATGTACGTCTCATTTGTTACCTATTTGTTCCTCGTGCGTTTTGTCCTGTGGGCAAGCAGTTCATATTCGTTTGTTTGTTCACGTTCCACTGTCCTGTTCACAACCCCCCCCCCCCCAGGTGCGTTGTTTCTTCGTTTTGTCAGGCCCCTAAACCGTGCATGTACGCTCCACTAAAAACGGAAACTTTGCATTCTGTCCACCGGATTGACGATTTGAACAACGGATGAGCAAAATATCGCCCGTTTCTTGTACGGTGGGCCTATCCGGCAAAGTGTGACAGGGGCTTTACTAACTTTAGTAGCTAAAAATTATCTAAGCATGTGGAAAGGTCATTGCAGAGGTACATGTACCAATATTTGAAAATATAGACAAACGAAACTATTTCTAGCCAGTTGACCATGGTGAAAATTGGTCCATCAACTGTGCACACATGTACAAACTGCCAAAGTGAAGGTGAGCTGCAATTCGGGAATTTCATACCTGCCGCCTTTGAGTCTATTGATTACCTGTTAGAGGCGTGCTATTTACCTGCTACTTGCGTGTATTCCGTGTGACCTGCGTGAGAGCTTTGAAACCGATCCATTTTCAGCTACGATCGTCATACGGGGACTGCGGAATACCTGTGTTACAGCTGCGAAGTACCTGCGTGGGAGTGAAGTGCCCCGTACTGGTGTTCTGCTTGTACCTCTGCGGGCAAACCCCCGCGACTCACCCGGAACGAGTTTTGAGCATGCTCAAGGCCATTTCACACGTACCGCACACCCCGCAGATGACCCGCACATGACAGTACATTGCACGTATCTCACCCGTAGTCGCCCGAAGGTGCGCACACAAATCCTTTATACCCGCAACCATGCTTAGGCCCTGTCACACCTTTCCAGGCAAGCTACGCGGGATTGTTGCGTGTGGGGATTTTTCAGCATACCGGACAATTTCTGAGGGAGGACAAGGATTTAGGCGAGTTTTGCATGTGTCTTACTTGCTGGACGTGTTCTACTTAAGTTCTGCTTGCGGGTATTCTGTGTGGACTGCGTGCCAGGCGCATGGGGGGCTGACAACTCAGTGAAATAAAGAAATTCCTCTGAAGGAATGGCAGAAGTCACACAGAATGTCATTAGGGAGCTTTAGTAACTTGACGTGCGCTACTGCGCACGCTCAGACCATGTTTTTCACCCTTTGAACGTCCGCGCGTCTAAAATCCAAAGCTCCCTAATATCTTGGCTGAATACGGTGACTGCGAAATACCTGCGTGTTAGTTGCCTGCGAGGTGCTGCTGCTAAGGGCCTCCTACTGACGTTCTGCGTGAACCTCTGCGGGCAATCCCCTCGACTCACCCAGAAACAAAAAAAAAAAGTTTTGGTCATGCTCAAAACTTGGCTGCAGGTAATTTGGACTTGCGTGCGCACCTCCGGGCAACTACGGGCGATATACGCGATAGGTACTGTCAGGTGCGGACCAACTGCGAACAGCTCCGGGTAGCAAATTTGTTTCCCCGCAAGTCAACCCGCAAAACTTCCCAAGATACGGTATGACAAGGTCATGAGCAGGCTCAAAACTTGTTCCGAGTGACTCGCGGGGCTTTGCCCGCAGAGGTACACGCAGAACATCTGTAGGAGACCCTTACCGGCAGCACCTCGCAGGCAACTCCAACGCAGGTCCTTCGCAGTACCCGTAAGTCGCTTATAACACAAAACGGATCGGTTTCAAAGCTCTCGCACAGGTCACACGGAATACACGCAAGTAGAAGGTAAGTAGTACGCGTCTAGCAGGTAAGACACAAGTGCAAAACTCGCAAACATTGTTTTCCGCCCGCAGAAAATTTTTATGCGTGCTGGAAAATCCCTACTCGCAACAAGGCCGCGTATGTTGCCCGGAAAGATGTGACAGGGCCAAAACTTGGCTGCGGGTAAGGAGGACTTGGGTGGGTGGGAAATTCGAGGAAACTATGTTTGAGATACGTGCTAGGTACTGTCATGTACGGGTCATCTGCGGGGACCCCCGGGTAGCAAAAATTGTTCTTCGCAAGTCGCACGCAAGGTTTATCAGGAAAGGTGTGACACGTCCCTTACACCTGCTCACGCGACCTTCTCCACCAGAACAGCGCTTGCTGATCATTCTGATTGGCTGATCACGCACTTGCGGTCTCAATGTGGACGGATGAGAATTTCGCTAAGAACAGTTCTAGATTTCAGTGCCTGAGCGGTCACTTCGCTGTTACCATAGCAACTGCTCGATTTTGCGCACGGACCGTGGATTTGTCGTCGCTTGAAGCCTTCGAAAGAAAGCCGCTAGTGCGTGATCACGTGACCAACGGTGGCGCCGCCGGGGCAAGGATCTCGGTACGCACAGACCTACCCCCGGAATGAAAGCCCCGCGAGGGTGGCGAGGAACGCTGTCAGCGATAGCCTACTAACTGAGAAAGAAGAAGTCCACCAGAATCATCGTTAAGGGAACTGGAGTGATCCTCAGCTCAAAGACAAGGGCACAAGTGAGTAGAAAAACTATAAAGATTAACTAAGTCATCACAGTCATGCATGTTGAATAATGAAAACAATAATGTAAATACCAGTTTCTGAATTAACAGATGACCCCATTTAGCTCAGTGTGAATATCAAGAAAGGTCGTGCATTCGTTGTTGATTTGAAACCCGGAGAAAAATCCTCCATTTGAACCTAACAGACGGATGTATATGCTATGCTTCTATTTCATGATAACAACAAAATGTTATGTTAAAAAAAACAAATCGTTCGTTATTCAATGAGGTGAGAATATCAAAATCTTGACACTTACCTTATGCTGCAAATTTTCGTGAAAATGATGACATGAACAATATTATGATTTATACTGGTATAATGGTCAATTCCTGTAACATCAGGATATTGTTTCGTTTCTAGTACATGGTATAAGCTCAAAGTTTTATTACTCACCTTATGCTGCAAAATTCTCCCCTGAAAATGATGATATCAGCATGTTGATTTCTTCGGCCATTATTTTGGTCGATTACTCTAATTCTTTATTCAGGGTATGAGTTCAAAAGTCAAGATACTTACATTATGTTGTATTTTATGCTGTACGATTCTCACTTTTTTTTTGTACACATTATGTTCAAATGAGTGGTAAGGAAAAACTTATGATTAGGAATAGTTTATGTAGTTAGCATCTTGTGCAATCTTTTAACCTATTTCCTTAAGGAGACCTCCGGATGATTTTTCAGATTTTTACAATTGAACAGCTATAAATTAGCTATACTGAGGACAGAATTTCAGAATTTGTAATAATTGGGGGTGAAGAATAAGAATATTTTCAAAATTTAGAACAAATTGCAATGAACAAGGATGATGACATGGTAGAGTCACCATAAGAATGTACGAGTTGGGGCTCAAGGAAGCAGAACAAAAGAAGAAGGCATGCATAGATTATACACAGGTGAACTCACAAGCAAGCGGTATTGCAATGGAATTACACTGCTACATTTCTGAAATATGTGAACCTCCTATGTCATCATCCTTGTTCAGTGTAATTTGTTTAAGGTTATTATTATTATTATTATTTTATTTGGCTTTCAATCACAAATACATTTTTCGAAATCAGAAAATTGTACATTGGAGTGGTAAGGGGGCACCAGGTTGGGTAGCCCGGGTCTGGAAAGAGCCAACTAAATGACTTAGGCCCTCAGGCCATCCTCCCCAACCCACCTGGTGCACTCAAAACAGTCAGTTTACAATATAAAAAATACAAATTTCATCAACAGGCATACATAAAAAACAAAAACAAAACAACTGTTTCTTTGTAAGTGTCAATTTGAGATATGTGAACCTACCAATCTTTCTTATTCCATTCAGATATCAGAGGTCATTTTCTAAATAAAATACTACTAAGAAAAAAAAATGATACATTGCATATATGTATGTCATCTCTTAAATGACTACCGGCATCAAAACCTATACTGCGTGTAAAAATGCATACAGTTAATGAACAATGTATGAATTTGAAATTTCCATGTAAACTATATTCCCTTACAACATTTCATTTTAACTTCATTATATTTGGACAGATATCAAAACAAAACTGCGAGAGAGAGAGAGAGAGAGAGAAAAAGAGCGAGAGATAGAGAGAAAAATAATAAATTCATAGATATCTAAAACTATCTCTCAACGTGAGTAACACCCCTACCCAACACCCATGGAGACAGCTCAACCAGTAATGATCATCTGCATGTTTTCTATTGGAGAAAAAAAAAGAATACCATGGCAATGTACCGCTCAACATTGGACAAAATGTACACTCTGCTCACTAATAAAGCATGTAGTCACGTGTGCCATGTATTATCTCAATTCAAGTGCTCATAACCCGAGTAAGGTATTGGAATAAACAATGATTTTCATTAAGGAATGTTGTTACCATGGCAACACAATGTTTGATATGAAGATAAAAAATATGGGGGAAAATGAAATTTGCACAACTACACGATATATTTCATAGCTGTCACATGTGCCAAAATTTAAATGAAATTGCTCAAATGCTGAGGGAGTTAAATAAATTCACAATAACATTATGATTTTCATTCAAAATATGCTGTTAACATGGCTACACATTTTGTAACAATGACGAAAGATCAATTTTGTACAGGCAAATAGTATAGTCACGATGTGGTAACATGAGCCATATTTGATACCTTACAAACAAACAAAAAATACATACTTTGGATATACAAATATTATAGTCTAATCAAAGGAAGAGACATGTGATTTCAGTCTTTGTTGCCAGTTTGGAAAGTTCACAAGCACAAAATCTGTGCGCAAGTCCGTGGGCAGCTGATCCCATAAAATGGGAAAAAGGTGCATGGCTGTCTTTGAAAGTCTTTGTGTGCGAGCTTTCAGATGCTGGAAACGTACATCATATGGGCGTCGAGTAACAACTTTAATAGTAGACACGATGTCGTCACACAATATGAGACGATGCAAGGCTTTGGCGATGAAGCTCAGTAGGAGGTATGTGCGGCGGGACTCCAATGTGGACCAGTTTAAGGTACGTAGACGCTCAGAGTAAGGCATTTGTTGTCTACGCTGCTTCAGAATCATTCGGGTTGCACGGCGTTGGACGCCCTCAAGTCGGTCACACAAGTTCCGATTGTAGGGCATCCATGCAGGTAAGCCATACTCCAAGATTGGCAGAACGAGCGATTTGTACAGGGTAAAACTGGCTGATGATGTAAGGCCGGAAGACATGGAATTAATCAGGCCCAACAATCTATTGGCGCGAGAAATTATGTAATTAACATGGCTTTCCCACGACAACCTATGATTGATCACCACACCAAGATATTTAACTTCAGAAGCAACATCGATTGGGACTCCCTGTATGAAATACGAAGGTAAGGCAACATTCGTTTTCCTTGCTCCAGCGATTCGCATGACTTTTGTTTTCTTGACATTGATTTCCATACGGTTGCGGGTACACCAGCATGACACGTCATTCAGGTCAAGTTGCAGCTCCTCGACATCCCTGGCAGATTGAATTGGTCGATATAACACCGTATCATCGGCGAAGAGGGCAACTTTTGATGAAGCAATGGCAGGAAGATCGTTAATGAACATGTTGAAAAACAGGGGCCCAATAACACTTCCTTGGGGGATCCCGGACGGTACAGGAGACCAGTCAGAATGGACACCTCTATACAAAACTCGCAGCTCACGTCCGCAGAGGAAATCCTTTGCCCAGTGCCAGAGCTTTCCGGTGATATTGTACTGAGTGGAGAGCTTATGTAAGAGAATATCGTGAGGCATCTTGTCAAAAGCACGGGAAAAATCGAGGAACAGAACATCTACAGGTGAGGCATGTGGGCCCTCCAAGGAGTGAAGCCAGTCGTTCGTCAAGTGCAGTAATTGGGTAATACACGATTTCCCCCTCCTGAATCCGTGTTGGACAGTTGTAATCGGACAGTTTAAAGCGAGATGGTCCTCTATAGCTCTGGCCACCAAGGACTCCATGATCTTACTAGCTATTGAGGTAAGAGCAACCGGTCGATAGTTGGACGGGTCAGATTTGTTGCCTGTCTTAAACACTGGTATGATATTTGATCGCTTCCAGGATGTTGGAACAGAACCAGTCGAAAGAGAAATGGAGAAGATCCGCTGCAAAATATGAGTTGATACTGGAGCTGTTTCCTTGAGTAGGACTGGCGAGAGCCTATCAGGCCCTGGAACTTTTTTGGCTTTGAGAGTGAGCAGTTTCCGGTAGACATCCGCTACAGATATGTCAAGTGATTCCATGGAACTTATGGGAAACTGGCACTTTGGAGGTTCAGCGGGTACCTCGTGGCCTCCAGTAAAGTATCTTTGAAAAGTGGCAAGATACCCATTTGCAATATCAGCTGGGTTCCTGATCACATGGTCGTCAACTACAAGAACCGGAGGAGGAGAGTGTCTTTTCCTTTCCCTGACAAATGCAAAGAACCGTTTACGGTTGTCAGGGAGAGAGAACATATTGTTGACGTAGTGCCAATATGACGCTCTGGTGTGGTATTTCACCTGGTTGCGAATTGCACGAAACGCAGACCAGTCACTCGAGAGCTCAGTCCTCCTAGCTCTTCTGAACAGCTTGCGTTTCCTGTTGATCATATGTTTGATCTCTCTAGTAATCCAAGGTCTGAATCTGGTAGAGCGTTTCTTGGTTCTGGGAATTGCATCCCTAACAGCGGCGTCAAAGATGTCTAAAAATCCTTCCCAGGATGCATTGGTGTCATCAGGGTCCAGATATAGACTCCATGGGACGAGCTGCAGTAGGCGATTTAGATGAGAAAAGTCCCCTTTTTTCAAAGTATTGTTTCTCTGCTCAAGAACCACAATAAATTCCACAAATCTATACATGGAGTTGTCGATTTATACATAATGTGAAATTAATTGTCTGGAATGTCCCTTTAATAGTTGATGACTGGCAATTTTGGTAACCACTACGTTATTTCGATCTTACAAAGTGAATTCCTGCCAAATAACACTTTCACGGTGTTTCAGTGCTTGAGTTTATCCTTGGTACCTGCTAACATTGAAACCAACCATCTTTCGTTTGATCAAAAGCTATTTGATAGGTCAGAAATAATCCCCTGCAGGACAGTGAATTAATTTCACATCAGGAGATTTAGTATTAATCCGTGGCCAGCGACTCTGGGTCCGCCGAGTTCCGCCGCAACATTCATCTCTCTAAGTTATTTCCTGCCGGCTACAGTGCCTAGTTCTTATAGGTGATAACTTGTTTTTAGCAGCAGACACAAAAGCACAGGCAGCCGAGTTCCATTTCATTTTTATGTACCCCTCTACTCGAGAGATAAACGAAGCACATTTTTATTATTAGTAGTAGTAGTGGTCTTAGTAATAGTAGTAGTAGTAGTAGTAGTATAATAGTAGTATTTTAGCCTTAACTCTTCCGCACCAAAAATTGTAAGCGACTCAAAGATACATTCATTGAAGCTTCACTAGCCAGAGTATATGACCGAGTGTTTCAATTATCATGCTCTATCCGTGATATCTGTGAATATCAATTTGTAGTGTATGGACGTCTGACAGTTTTCAGTGCTCTGTTTCGTCTTTCGTCTTTGATTTCTGGAAACACCTATTTAGACACATTCAACTTAATCTGGCATAAGAATAATCATTTAAAATGATAATGTATTGTGTGTACATCATGCATTTTATTTTTATTTTGGCCCAAGGTTAATGACGCTGGGTCCACCAAGTTTGGCAGGATCATTCAACCCACTAAGGGGTTGACTGTCAGCAACACTCCAATTCCCTTGTGATAGCATGTTTACTTTTCTGCAATTATACACAAAATCACCTGCAGCCCCTCTAGTTGAGAGAGTAGTGGAATAATTCTGATTTTTAAAGCACCTATTGCCTATTGTGACTGGCCCCTATTTTTATCTACCACATAGGCCTGTGAAAAGAAACGTTCAATGAGACTAAGAGACAGTATGTTCATGTGCGCTGTTCCATCTTTGGTATTTGGAAACATCTATTCAGACAAACTGAATTTGATCTGACAGAAATTCCCCTCTGAATGACAACGTACTGTGTGTTCTTTGATCATTGGCCCACGGTTAAAGACTGGCTCGACCAGGCTTCGCAGGTTTATTCAACTCACTAAGTTATCTACTGCCATTATTTCAATTCTCAGGTGAAAACTCGTTTGTCATTCCGCATTATTAGAGAAACGGCCTGCGGCAAGGTTTCCTTCCTCTCACGTACCCCTCTAAATGACAGAGTATTGAGATAACTCGGACTTTCACAGTATGCACTGCCCATTGTGGCGGCCCCTATTTAGTATCAATCATTATAGGTCCATTACAAATAATTTTGTTTTCATCCAGGCCCAGATTGTCAAGATGTTTGAGCGAGAGTATCTTAGTGCTTTATTCCATCTTGGTACATATTTGCAAAGTAAACTCAATCGCTTAGAAATAAATTGCCTGTTGAATGACAAAGTAATGCGAACACGTCAAGTGTTATATTATTCTGGCCCACGGTTGATGATTCTTGGTCTTCAGTTTTACTGGAGCATTGAACTCAATATGTTGTTTAATGCCACGCAGCAACATTCCGATTCTAAAGGCGAGAACTCGATTGTCATTCCACATTATATACAAAGACATTTGCAGCCAGGTTCCATATCTTTTATACGTCCCTCTATTATGAGAGGGCGACGAAACAACTACAATAGGCGTTTTCACATCAGCCCGATGTTTTGAAATAGCGCGCTATCTTCTGACTTGGGAAATTTTCCCGATAGCGAAATAGCGCGCTCTTTGATAATGTGAACACAAATTAGCGCGCTAATTGTATCGCTCTGATCGAGAAAATTTCTCGACTCGAACTCGGGAAATTTCTGAAATAGCGGGATAGTAGCGCGCTATTTGATAATGTGAAAACGACTCGAGAAATTAGCGCGATGAATCCCATCATGCTTAGCGTGTGTGACCCGATCGATCGAGGCAAACTGCACACAAATCATGAGGAATTTTTGAGAGGCACACACGTTACTGATGCTGTTTGCACATACCATGCACATACTCGGCTGTCGAATTAGCTATTCAAAAATTGTTAACTATTCGGGCTACCCCCTCTTCGGGCTGATGTGAATAAGAAATGAAATAGCTGACTAATTCGCAATCGCGGACAATATTTCGAGCTTGGATTTTTATCGGGCTGATGTGAAAACGCCAACTGTAGCACTTTCACAGTGTATAAAGAAAATACGTTTGTGTACGAGTGTTTCAGTGCATTTATCCCGTCCCTGGTACAGTGTACTGCAAACACCAATTTGGATAAATTACATATAATTTGTCAAAATTCCCCTCTGCATGACAAGGTATTGTATGCGCAGGAGTTTTAGTCTGGTACGATGACCCTCATCCAATGACTTTAAGCCACCAGGCTTCTTTAAGTTCATTAACCACACTTACTGCTAGCAACACTTCGATTCTTTGGTAATAGCTCACAATAATTTCAGTACTATACGCAAAGTTATTTGCAGTCAAATTCCATTCTTTTATGTACCTCTCCAGGGCTGAGATAGTTATACACAACTTGATTTATCATTGTTCGGACCAATGCCATTGCTACTGTTATTGTTAATTCACTATGATAGCCCCTTAATCAATCACTCTTGGTTTAATAAGATTCGTCGGATTTTCGCTTGACAATGCTCTTACAGTATCATGGTTTCTTATTCATGCGTTATTGCCAGCAAAAATCCGATTCTCAGGTGATAGCCTGTCTACCAATCTGGAGCTTACACACACTCACATACAACTTAGTCTCACTTACTTAGTCCCCTCTTATCGCGAGAAATGAAATATAATTTTCTTTTTGTACTTTAATCATGCTGCTCTGCTGTGATCACTCCTCTAGTAATGTGACAGCTCCAAAACATGACTAACCATTACGTTACTTTATTTTGATGAACACTTTAATACCACTCCGCTCTAATGTGTCGACCACGGCCGCTTTATTATACATTAATGGTTCCTGTCGAGTATTTAAAGGGCTCATTTTGTGGTTTACACAAAGTTCACGAGTAAATTCATAACTATTACTTGAAGGTGCGTACACATCATAATTTTATTTATTTGACGAGCTTGCTTCCAAAATGCGCTAAATCCATCATTTTCAATGGATTTAGCGCCTTTTAGAAGCAAGCTCTTCACATATCCAACTTGCCACCCGACAGACTATCACCTTGTGAACCCCAAAACTGTTTTAGCTCAGAAATCAATACGTTCCGGATGTCTGGAACAACCTACCTGATCAACTAAAGCAGCGTACTTCACTTATTTCCGTTAGGGCTCATCTACATACATGTAAGAAAGTATCTGTTATCGAAATTTTTTCCCAGTTTCCAATAGTTGGCTTTGATCGATGTATTTCTTTTTCTTTTTTTTTCCAAGTCTCAGTCAGCCCTGAACCGTACAAAATTTTATCCGATTTCTTCCATTCCCTCCCGTTCTTTTCTTTGATAATGACTTTACAGGGGCATTTATTTGCATATTGTAGCTTGCAGTAAAGCGCATACCTTACGCCTAAAATATGCGTACATTGTACTAGCATTCATACTCTCTTGCACTGTCACCTGCACACACGACGCACTGTCACTTGCACACACCTACACTTCTATTATACCAGTAGTCAATGGTGCTGCGTGCTTTTTTAATTCTTTTTCTTTAAAGCGCCAAATCGCTTTTTTCCCTTTTCCGTTGTTGTTTTTTTCTTAAGAGCAAAATGCGTTTGGTATATAACGTTAAGATTAAGAGTTTTATATGTAAATCCACTGGTGTTGTGATATAATCGTATTATATAGATAGGGTCTCATCCACGTCAAGCTCTGCTTATGATGTCGGTCCCCTCTGTATTGATTAAATTTTCTCCTTTGTTCATATAGGCCTATTATATAAATATAGTATGCATTTTTACGTTACTTTCATTCATATGTTATTACAGACTGATGTTATGAAACTGACATTTCTTATGTTGATTTGTATGTTACACTCTCCTTTTTTTTGGGGGGGGGGGGCATAATCTGTATCACTTTGTTTTCATTCGTTTTTGTATTTGGAGAAAGAGAATGTAGAAATAAACCAAACCACCCCCCCCCCCCAAAAAAAAAAAAAAAATGGAAAAAATAGTTATCGGCGACTAATATAATCCCAGCGCAAGCCGTGTCGATGTGTTCACTGACTTTGTGGCATTCCAATTTGAATATCAATCTCTGCATTAAACAAAACAACAACAAAAAGAAACCATTTCGGTTGACATTTGGCACACAAAATATCGAATTGGCTTCAAGAGTTGAAGTTGAAGATCCTGCTATCTTATCTTTCCGCAGCTAAACAAAACCGTTGAGATCCATTGACGCATTCCCGATAAATTTTAGTGTGATAAAATCGTAGATGGTGAAATTGTGAGGGTATATAACCAACTCTCAATTGATTATGAATTGACATTGCTGAAACAATAAGTATCCCAGGGAAGAGATGGATGATATGTTGTTTGTTCTTCCTTCTGGTCATATAGCAATGTATACTGGCGTATAAACTTGTCGGAGTCGTTATTCAATGACGCTATTCTTTTGATTAGGATTTATTGCTCAGCGCTGCCTAGTGCGCTGTTCGTGAAGCAAATTAAGTCAGTTATTTCAATTTTCAAAACCGTATTTTGTGGCTACCCTAAATCAAGTAAGACTTTTAAAAAAGTGTATCTAATGTTTAGAATTTAAAACCCTATTTAATTTGGGGGTTAACGAACCGCACTTTATTTTCGGACTATAACGAACCTTACGATATTTTCTGACTAACGGTCCTTACTTTATTTTCAGGATGAACGAACCTTTCGAAAAAACGAACAATAAGTCACTTACGGATTAACGAATCCTTTTTGATTTTCCAACTATTGACCCTTCTTTCATTTTGAAAATTCGGAATAACAAAACTGACTTTACTTTTGGAATTACGAACCTTCGGAATAACGAGCTGTAAAGAGTTTCATGACACACCAATACGAATTACCATCACGAAGTATTTCAACTTCATCTTGGGTCTTTGCTACTGTCATGTCCCCTCAAATTTACCTTTCATTTTGAGGGACGCAGACAAGTTAACACTCCAGTATGATATATATATATATATATATATATATATATATATATATATATATATTATATCTATACCTATATATATTATATATAATATTATGACTCGGAGGAACAATTACAACAGAGCACCCATCCCACCCCTGGGATACTTATTATTTAGGCAATGTCAATCTATAGTCTATTGAGAGTTTCTACCCTCACAATTTCAAAATCCATGACTCTGAATTTTATCGGGCATGCATCAATGGGTCTCAACAATTTTGTTTATGTGGAAAGATGAGATAACAGCTGGGATCTTCGATTACAACTCAGCCTAAAGTCAATCATTTGTGTGTTTGAGTGTGCGTGTGTGTGTGTGTGTGTGTGTGTATGCGTGTGTGTTTGTTTTGTTTAATAATTGGAATACAAAGAAGTCATTGAACACATCGAATCGGTTTGCGCTTTGGATTATACTACTTACACAAAGGAGCCACTTTCAAAGTCGGCCTCAGGCGTACAACTGTATAATGTATGTCATTACAGTTTACTATTATATTACTAACATAAGATTTGCATATTGTTCACGGAGCATCTTGGGTAAGCACTCCCCAACGGAAACAACTAATGAAGAAGATACTTACATGAAGATGAAGAATCACCTGGGGGCCGATGTATTATATCACATAACTTCATACATGAATTCGAATTATTTTCAGTAATACCTTAGTTAACGTTAATTGTATAAATTACGATCTACATGATTCAAAGGAGAAAGATAAATGTGTACATTGATTCCTTTACCCAAATATATTGTATTGCCAAATTTGCAAATAATGATTCAATAGATTGTGCAGAAGAAAGGACTGCCACAATAGGGGCATGCTTGAATACGTGGCAGCCCAGGAAACCTACCTACGTATACATTATTTAGTATAGCAGAATGGAGAAAAATCTGAAAATAATTATAAAATGCATTCGGGTTCTATATTCCAGTGCATAAATACTAATATAAATAATCTCAGATGGTAAATTATGACAATGATGAAAGAGTGACGATGATAAGAAAAATGTGTTCATGAAGATGAAGGTGATGGTGTCAAAATAAAATGGCAGGCACAGAAATATTGTGTGTATTTACTGTTTACTATAATTTCAAATCCAATTCACTGGTAAAAATCTGATAAAAGTAAAACAAACAGTAACATAATTTTCAATCTTGCCTTAAAAGAATGTAACGCTTAACATGATTTGACATAACAGATTGATCCCTTTTAATTTTTCAAGTAATCATTGTTGCTGCAATTTCGAAACATAACGTAGTTATAATCAATTCGTCATATGCGCACTTTGACCAGACAATGGCTGAAGAAACGTCAGTGGCAATGAAAAGGCAGCGCACCAATGCACAATACAGAGGCTGCCGGGGGGGGGGGGGGGGGGGTCCATTCATCGTCCGTAACAGCAATGTACAGTTCCCTGACCGGTTCACTTACTAATTTACACTGTATGCATCTGCCGTTAAAGGACGTTATGAAAGTTACATTTAGTAGCATGTGTGCTCAAACATAATCAAATGGCAACACGGCATTAGAAGCACGCTGGGTCAATAGTGCCTGAAAGTGATACATCACCAAAGATAAATAGCGCTGAACACTTATTTTATTATCTACCCCGACCATGGCGTAATAAGCAACCAGCAGAAAGTCGTGGAGTGACAAAGTTCGTATAAATTCGTAATTTGACAGAATTCCAAGTTTCTATTTCTCCATTTTGCATGTTCATTTGTATTTATTTTTCATTTCGTTCGACCATGGATGATTTTTGCTGACTACCAAAGATCCTCGATGACTCTACAATATTGACCTGAGCTTTGCTAGAAGGATCAAAACTGGGATCGAGACGGGCGTCAAATCTTTCGTCTGAGAAACAACATCATGTGGATCGTATTTGCTGCAGGAATATCTATTTTTCTTTATTGCCTTCCAGCTGCTTCTTCAGGTAAATATTTATTACATGTATATAATATCATTATTGCAATAAAAATCTTCCTTGTAACATTTACATTTGGCAGTGACATACACATTACATGTTAGTTTTTTTAGCATATAGGCAAATATCCTTCGTGCGTTAGTGTAATTGAAGGACGGTTTGATAATGACAGAAAAATTCGAGTTCACTGCTGGTTTTGATGCTATTGATTTTGGAGGCGAGTTCTTGTGAAAGAATGAAAATGTTGTGATTACGGCAGTGCTAGTTAATAGATTCCTTCTAGGGCAGCAGAATGAACAAGGGT
The DNA here is from genome assembly GCF_964275005.1 of Diadema setosum. Classification (NCBI taxonomy): domain Eukaryota; kingdom Metazoa; phylum Echinodermata; class Echinoidea; order Diadematoida; family Diadematidae; genus Diadema; species Diadema setosum. The sequence continues at coordinate 32,477,755 of NC_092693.1, read as the reverse complement.
TGATTCGACAAAAGACTAAAATTCTGACTATTTTAGTAGGCTTATTATACATGTATGTAGTACTGTTCTTTTCTTTCGGAGGGAGCAGAGTGTTTTGCAAGGAAAGACGGAAATATGTGCCCTAGGGATGTACATGAATGTCATTTTTGTATCTTATTCTATTGGTACGCCGCAGTAAAATATGTAAATATATGTTTATATATATATATATATATATATATGAATGATGTATAAGACATCATGGAGCTGGCGTATAAACTGAATAAGACATTGTCTAATGATCTTAGAGGCCATCATTCTTTTCAGCGCTTGCAATCGTCATTTAACTCAGTTGATTTGAATTAAATGAAGTTAAATTGGATTGAATTCAATTGAATACAGTTAAGTCCTATTCAATTTGGTTTACAAAAAAAAAAAAAAACTGCGTGCATACTGAATCTGTAAACAAGGTTTTTAAATCATGTATATGACTAAATCAAATGTCTTGGCTACAAATCAATTCCTCGTATTGCTAAAACAGATATTTATCGTACCTGTTGACTTATCTAGTTCTTCAATATCAAAATATTAAAATGTATTTTTTTATTTCAAATCATGTTTTGTAATTATGACTATATAATACAGCTGCTCCAAACAAAAAAAAAGAAATGCTACCATCCCTATGTGTGCATCCTTTACGTTCATCCCTGCCTTGTTTCATTTCCTTTGGTGTTTTTCTTAAATCAAGAATATGAATACTCTAGGTTCAAATCATGCATTTGTGTGTCTGTGTTTTGTTCATATGGCTAAAACTTAAAGAGAGGCAGAAGATACCATTTTACCAAGAGGCCGTTATCCCAGTCAAGTAAACTACTTGTTAATCATGTTGAAAACGGTCTCCTCCACCTTAAAATTCCTGTTTGTGTATGTATACATCTGATCTTATCTGTTTCTTTTAAGTACTCTTTTAATTACACTCATAATTACATTTCATGTCATCGTTGTTGATTTGTCATGATATCTTTTGTGCAAGTATCGAATAGAGAGAAACAACATGAACAAAGTAAACTAAATGATACTCAAACTAAAGGAAAATTTGAATTTCTCCTCCACAAGGTTATCTATGTAGGTCCCTACACACAAAAAAAATGGGTCTTTTTGGTGTTAATAGTTTCGTGCGTTGTAGATATTGAGCTTTGCCAACCTATGTTAAGAGAAGACCATTTTCATTTAATATCAGAAGTAAATGTGTGTGTTTCCTTTCGTGCTGGGTCGTAAATTCTGTCCCTCTTTCCCTCTGTAACCTCTCCCTCTACCCGACCCCCCCCCCCAAAAAAAAACCAAACAAACAAACAAACAAACAAACAAACTAACAAAATCGCCTTGACAGCATACATTTCAATCATTATAAGTTCACGCAAAGCAGCAATAGGTACTTGTCGAAGTACCCCATTGTTTTCTCCCATACGCAACGTCTTTTCAACCTCCACAGTGCATGACATAAGATGGAATTATTTGCATTTCATTGTCGCGATTGACAAAAACCAATTACTTATTCCGTTCTTATTTTGTTTGAATGATTGCTCAATTGGATTTTAAAAAACAAAAAACAAAAAATAGTATACCATCGAACTTCAAATCTTGATAGTTTGCAATGCGATACATGTACATAGAAATATCTACGTTCAGGGTCTTGAAGAAGCGTAATCAGGCTAATACTGTCCATGATATTGTATATTACTGCATTTTGATAATGATTATATTCAGAGTTGTTTACCAGTAATGTTAACTTCATGTCAGAGAATGAACCATGTAATTATAATGTGATTTCAGTGAATATCATCAATTGAGCAATTCGGAGAGGACTGCCGGATTTTTGCTATATACGGCGTTACATGTTATAATACTCCTTTGTGTGTGTGTATTGTTGTTGTTATTTTTTTATATTAATGTGTCATCATTGCTGAAGGGTAAGGCTGAAGGAAGAATGACAAAATTTAAGAAGTTTTCCGAGTAAAAATGAAACGTCTGGCATAATTAACATAGCACAAGTTCAATCTATGAAAAGACTAGTTTAACGTCATCATGTCATCAATACCGTTTAGTATATATTTTCTTCTTCTTTTTTTACCTATTCCATCTTATTTCAACAGGGTTAAAGCCCCATCAGCAGGCAGGCATTGTTCTTCTTGGGGCCCTGAATACATTAAATCGCAAGTTATCACGCGATGATATGGAATGCAATAAATGATTTGGATACATATATCTCACTGAGTCACTGTTGCTAACTGCAACCAACACCGAGTCATAGTCTTCAGAAAATGTTTAATTCATAAGTTACCGTCAATTAATTTTTCCAGTGATTAAACTCATGCGACGCTACGTCTTGTAATGACGCATGTTTAGATGTCACTTTTTAAGCACGTTCGTGTCTCAACCCGATTAAGCCCAAGCTATTTTGACCCTTCGAAGGCCCCCCCCCCCCCCCGGGGGGGGGGGGGCACATGTAACTTTTTATCATTTGATATATCATCGTCATATTTGGCACATTGGGTAGAACAACTCATACTCTACATGACGGTACATTTACATTTTCTCAAGGTCACCTATGGAGGGCGCTATTTACCGAAACATAAAGTAATACATGGAAAATATGCTAAAAACATGATTTTCTGTATAATTTCTTTATTCCAGTACGTATGTCTTATCATAGACCAATCATTTTCATAATTGCCATAAATGATAAGCAACTGGCATCTTATTTGGTATCATGGTTGAAAATTTTCATTGTCACCACATGGGGCGCTATTCATAACAACATTAAGAAATACAATCATTATGAGACTTGTAATGAAATGTTTAGGATAGGTATATGTATGGTTATCACATATCATATTTGCATAATATTGGAATTTTGAGTTGCAGATTGACATGATAAACACATGATATTACAGGCATAACATGGCACAAAATAGAAGGGCAAACTTCGGAAAATACTGTTGTTTTCAATTGTCACTATTATAATTGTTTTATGCCTATGTCACATAAAACAAAGGAAATAATAAGAAAACCATTCCAGGACCATAACTACTTCATATTTTGCTTCTTCAGCAAATTTCAGCCAAGAAACCCCCATTTCATACACTGTAATATTGTTAATTGAACACTGTAATATTTTGATTGAAGTTAACAGAAAAAAGATGCAAAATCTGACCGACATGGTTGTCAATTTATGGTTGCCGTGGGACCTAGCAATATTAAATATGAATTAATTATATATCAAAATGTTTGCAATAAGATTTTAGGAAAAGTCAAATTTGGTTAAGATTAAATCAAGGGCGAAGAAGTGGCAAAGGAAAATCTGGAAGGGGGCACAATGTGCCCCCCCCCCCGGGCTTTATAGGGTTAATTTATTGACACCAAAGGTAATCCATTACATGTATATTATTCAAACTACCTCAGCTTTCCCGTAGACAAACATAAAAATGAAAGGATTAAACGAGCAAGTACTTACGTTGTGAAGTTTGATCGTCATTTTATGAGGTACGTGGAGTGGAGAAATAAAGTGAGAAACCCGTTCAGTTCGCACGCGCCAGACTTCAAAGTGAGGACAGAGTTTGCATTTCATAGCCAATGTGCCTTGCTAAGGATTGTGTGAATACAAGAATCCAAGACCAATGGAACCATGATAAGGTTTTTTTTTTATACGGGTAGGGAGTGGTGGGCACTTTATTTCTCCACTCCACGTACCTCATAAAATGAGGATCAAACTTCACAAGGTAAGTAGTTGCTTGTTTAATCCTTTCATTTTATTTCACTGCGTGTCCTCACGAAACAAAGTGAGACTTCAAAGAAACTCTGGCCTCAACAATCCAATCAGTATTGATATTGGACTAAGAGAAGCAATTCATACCTGCAAGGTGGGCACCTTTAATCTTGGAGAAGTTTTGCAGCAAATTCGGATGGATTCGACGGAATGATTGGTTTGTCATAGAAGTTACGGAATGTGCTCTCAGTGCTCCATCCTGCTTGCTGCATAATTGTTGTGACTGGGACATCAGCTGCTTTTGCTTTCGACACAGATGCCGCTCGAGTAGAGTGGGGCTTAAAGGCAGATACATCAATCCCCGAGTCCCGCATGACATGCTTGATCCATCTCCCGATGGTATCTCTGCTCACTCTCTTGTGAGGTTTTTTTTTTTTTTTTGTGGCTGATAAACACGTATTGTTCCGTACCACGTAGTGACTCTGTCTGAGCCAAAAAAAATATAAGCTTTCATATGTACATATATACAAATACGAGGGTCTGTAGGGTACGCATTCAGCTTCACTACGCATCCTACCCTTCCTGGCTTACTTTGCTTAACCAGTTCAGTAACATGAAATGTAGTAGAATTTTCAGTCATATCCATCGTACGAATGTTGAGTAAGTGTAAAGTCTGCTGACGTTGCGCTGTGACTAATGCTGCCAGCATGCAGGTCTTGAAAGTTAGTTCCTTCAAAGAAAGCATAGCTATTGGTGAAAAACTACGTAAGTATTCAAGCACTGGCTGATTCATTCCCATGTTGCTCTGTATCGTGGAACTGGAGGCTTTAGGTTAAAAACACCGCGCATGAACCTTGTTATGAGCGGGTGAGTACTGACCGTATGATGACCATCAAGCAAAACAAAAGTTGACAATGCAGATCGCGCTGTATTCATTGCACTGTATCCAATATTCTGGAAAAGCTTGGTGAGGAAATTTAGGACACAATGGGCAGAGGTCTGCAAACGGATCACAGTGTCTCTCACTACAAAAGTCCATCCATCGCTTGAGGTAGGTGCTATATTGGTGTCTGGTTGATGGTCGCCACGCAGCAAGGATGATGTCAGATGTTGCTGTTGAAACTCCCGAGTTCTGGAGGGTTTGCCTGATAACCTGCAAGCCAAGAGGTGGAGGCGTTTGTAAAGTGGATGGTGCTCAGTTGAGTTTGGTTGTGTGACTAGTGATTTTGATGTGGGGAGGATAACAGGGTTATCTACCAATAAATCAAGCAATCTAGGAAACCAGACTTGTGTTGGCCATTTCGGTACAATCATGATACCCTCTGCCTCTTCCTTGTCAATTTTTTTTTGCAGGCATCTGCCAATAAGGCAGAAAGGAGGGAATGCATAGAAAAAGGTGTCAGTCCATGGAATGGAAAAGGCATCTATGGCCGCTGCCCCTGGATCTGGCAGCCAGGATACATAGTGGTCAATTTGAGCATTAAGGCGAGCGGCAAACGGGTCAATGTCTGGTTTCCCATAAAGCACGCAGAGCTGCTGGAACACATTCCTATTTAGCATCCATTCTAGCTGGTCATTGAATTGTCTTGACTTTGAGTCAGCTATGACATTTAACACTCCTGGTATGTGTGTTGCGGAAACATGAATATTCCTAGTTCTACACCACTGCCACAGGGACTTTGCGAGGTTATTGCACTTTTCTGACCCTGTTCCTCCCATGTTGTTAATATATGCGACAGCTGTTGTGTTATCAAGTCGCATTGCAACATGTACACTTCTCTCCTTCTGACAAAAGGATCGCAGAGCGAGGAAAGCGGCTCGCAATTCAAGGTAGTTGATTTCATTGAATTCTGCATGTTTCATCTCTTCCTCATTCCATCTGCCACCAATGTGGGTGGAACAATCAGAAGCACGCCAACCTAGCCCCGATGCGTCACTAGTAATGTGTACTGTAGGGGTAGCCTTGTCTATGTATGTCTCGATATTCAGTAGCCACATTATCTACCCACTAATGGAGCTCATCACGTGCTTGCTGTGGCAGGAACATTTTCCTGTCATAGTGCCCTTTATTTGCTTTCAAGGCTTGAGTTTTGGCTTTTTCAAGTTCACGGTAGTGTAGAGGCCCATACTGTACCCCAGGGAAAGTGGCCACCAATTTACCTATGACTGAAGCTACCGTTCGAATTGTTGGGGCGGATTGACTCAAAAGGTCACGACACAGGTCTTGTATTTCTACTTTTTCCCCAGCTAGTCTGACTTGCATTGTATTTGAGTTCACTGTGAATCCCGGAAATCTAATGTGCTGCACTGGTTCAAAGACTGATTTTTCAGGATGTATTATGAATCCTAGCTGGGAAAGCAGTTCAGCAGTTTCTTTAACTGCTTTTGATGGACCTTGTTTCGACTTTGACAGCAGAAGTGTATCATCGATGTATGCCACAACAATATGGCCTCTACTTCTCATTTCGGCTAGGGGAGGTTTCAGTAATTTGGTAAACACCCGTGGCCCCGAGCTAAGCCCGTTTGGCAATGCCTTGAATTGCCACATGTTTCCTTTCCAAAGAAATTTCAGGTATTTTCTGTGATCAATGGCAATGGGTACAGAGTAGTATGCGTCTCGGAGGTCGATCGAAGCCATTTTTGGTTACATGTTGCAGTGCAGTATAGAGCGTATCCATTTTGAAATGATGGTATGCGATGTGATTATTTAACTTTGACAAATCAAGAATCATTCGATAACCACCATCTTTCTTCTGTCTGGTAAATATGTTGGAAACATAATCTGTCTGTTGGGGGGAATCCTTTCAATGATCCCTTTGTCATGTAACCAGTCAATTTCTGAATCTACAGCCGCAATCTCTGCGCGGGAGATAGTTTGTACGGTCTGGGAACAAAACTCTGGCTTGGTGGAGTATTCATGTCAAATTCCAACTGGTATCCTAGTACCGTTTGAAGTATGTTTGGGTCCGATGTTAGTTTACGCCAGGCTGCTATATGGTTTTGTATTCGACCCGCGATGCAGGCACTCTCAAATGTCACGTCAAACTCAGTATAACCACTGGTTTGGTACTTACTGTGGAAATGTGTTGCTGCGTCGTGTGTGAAGACGTAGGTGGAGAAATGTTGGCTACTGCTGGCTCGACTGGGCCTGCGGTGGTCGTGAGTGAGTGGCTGCAGGCCGACTCCTTCTCGGGGGCGGTCGGTGATGTCCTCGAGGCCCTAAAAAGGCTGTTGTGTTTGTGCACGCCTGGTCCAGCCGGCCTCTTGATATCGGTTTGGTCGCGAACTAGCTGTTGGTCGCATGGAAGATCCCGAGATTGGCACTCGGTACGGGTGGAAGCCCGTTCGCCCCCGCCATGTCTGTGCTCTGTGTTGGTTTCTCTCATGTTTTTTCATCACACCCATTGTCTTTTGCTGCTCATCTAATTCTCGAACTGTCTTGTGAAGCTCATCTCCGAAGAGAGAGGCAGTCGTCTTGTTGTTCGGTTTGCACAGATGAGTGTAGCGCGAATTTGAATCCGGCTTGATTAAATCCTTTCGCAGCTGGTTTAGTTCAAAACTCGCGTTGGAGAATAACGCGATTGCGTCTTGCTGCGTTTCTGTGAGGGGAAGTGACGGATCTGTCGCTTTCATGAGTGCTGCTAATCCCTTCACAAGCGGGCGTTGGCATCTTTGTAACTTCATATCTAGCGCCCGTACAGGCGAGGAAAGGTTATCCCATATTATGGGGTTCACTCTAGGGACTGTCAGGGACTTGCAGTTGGATGGAGTTGGGTATTTACCGCATGTTTCTGATAGGTATTTGTCCTCCAATGGGGTAGTCATGAGGTAGTTCACACTCGAAGCGTGCTCTTCCGATAACGGCTCTCCCTCCTCCGAGGGAAGCGCGAAGCGTGAAGCGAAACCAATGCAGGCAGGCGCTCCCTCGCGTCGGTCTACCTCGTTATCCGTGCCCCTAGACGTAGAGCATTGTCTCAGCATGTCCAGCGGTCACGCCGGAATGTTTAGCCGTAGATGTTGTCCCCACGAGTTTTGGGTCCGCGGCTTCCCCGATAGTCTGTGTGTACGACGCACTGTCATGGCGGTCGCCGTAATAATCGAGATACTCACTGTAGGTTGACTGGTCGTCGTCATCAGTCATGCTCTCTTTGTCGATTTTATTGTGCCTCTGGCACAACGATTCGAGTATGTGCTTTATGTCTTCTGTTTCTTTTTTCGACTGCGCGACCCACTCTTCCAATTCTTAAGCCGTTTCGACGTGTCAGTTACTACAGTCTGCGGCTTTTTCTTGCCTGCACCCTTCTTGCTCGCCACTGCGGCGCTAGTTCTCGCAGACGACCCCGCGGAGCTCGTCGTGGCTGTTACAGTGGTAGGTGCGCACTCCAACGCCCCCGAAAAAGTCCCCTTCGACAACTTGCTAGTCGTGCTGATATTCGACTTGGTATTACTGTTTACCTTACTACCACCAGTAGTAATGTTAGGTGAATCATTGCCAGGGCCCGAGGGCCCTGCGGCATTCGTCTTTTCTTTCAATGAGGGGATTTTCTTCCTCAAAATGTTCAGATTTTACCGTGTAATATCCGACGAACGACAAAGAAGTCTAACGCTCTCGGCGATCACGAACGAACTGGCGCGTGCAAACTGAACGGGTTTCTCACTTTGTTTCGTAAGGACACGCGCGCAGTGAAATAAAATGATAGATTAAACTGTAATACCGCTTGACGTAAACTCCTTTGCAGTAGAGACAACTCCTGTGCGGCTGGTTGGTGGAGACAGTCCACACGAAGGGCGAGTGGAGCTGTATTATGACAGCGACTGGTCAACGGTCTGTGATGATAACTGGGATATCCAAGACGCTCAAGTAGTTTGTGCCATGCTTGGCTATCTTGGGGCTGAACGTGCTACATCGGAAGCCGAGTTTGGACCAGGTACTGGGCTCATCCTACTGGACGAGGTGAACTGTGCCGGGGACGAGGTTGATATATTGCAGTGCCCCCACAACGGACTTGGTACTCATAACTGTGGACATCACGAGGACGCGGGCGTCGTCTGTCTGAACATTTCTGGTATGAAAATTGATTCCTTAATTAAGAAGAGGTGTTAATCTCCATGAAAACATAAATGAATCCTTGTAGCCGTCCAGAGCTTCAGTATTAGACGCAATTTGTGTATGTAAATTCCGACGAGTGAAGACTTAATAATGAAACTAGAATAGCTTCTTCCATAGGAAAAAAAAAAAGTTCGACAGAAGAAGGTAATGTATCTTAGAATTCATGATTTGTTTGCATCAACTTGATTGCAGTTCAAACAACGCCTGTGCGACTGGTCGGTGGAGAAAGTCCACACGAAGGGCGAGTGGAGCTTTATTATGACAGCGACTGGTCGACAGTCTGTGATGATAACTGGGATATCCAAGACGCTCAAGTAGTTTGTGCCATGCTTGGCTATCTTGGGGCTGAACGTGCTACATCGGATGCCGAGTTTGGACCAGGTACTGGGCTCATCCTACTGGACGATGTCAACTGTGTCGGAGATGAGGTTCATTTATTGCAGTGCCCCCACAACGGACTTGGTACTCATAATTGTGGACACTACGAGGACGCGGGCGTCGTCTGCCTGAACATTTTTGGTATGAAAAATTGATCTCTTACTTCATTGATTTCAAGAAGGGGCGTTCATTCTCCATGAAAGTGTAATGAAATCCTGCGGCCGTCCAAAACTTCAGTAATCAATCCTAGACGCGATTTGTGTATGCAAATTCTGAGGAATGAGAACTTGCTAATGAAAGTTAGATAGCTTCTTTAATAGACCAAAACAAAAAAGAATTTCGACAGACGAAGTAATGTATTTGTCATTATGAATTCATGATCTTTTGACATGAACTTGGCTGCAGCTCAAACAACGCCTGTGCGACTGGTCGGTGGAGAGAGTAAACACGAAGGGCGAGTGGAGCTGTACTATGACGGCGACTGGTCGACAGTCTGTGACGACAACTGGGATATCCAAGACGCTCAAGTAGTTTGTGCTATGCTCGGCTATCTTGAGGCTAAACGTGCTTCATCGGGAGCCGAGTTTGGACCAGGTACAGGGCTCATCCTACTGGACGATGTCAATTGTGTCGGAGACGAGGTTGATATATTGCAGTGCCCCCACAGCGGACTTGGTACTCATAATTGTGGACACTACGAGGACGCGGGCGTCGTCTGCCTGAACATTTTTGGTATGAAAAACTGATTTCTTAATTTATTGATTTCAAGAAGGGGCATTCATTCTCCATGAAAGCGTAATGAAAACTCCAGTATTCAATCCTAGACGCGATTTGTGTATGTAAATTCTGAAGAGTGAGAACTTGATAATGAAAATTAGATAGCTTTTTTAATAGACCAAAACAAAAACGAATTTCGACAGACGAAGATAATGTATTTGTCATTATGAATTCATGATCTTTTGACATGAACTTGACTGCAGCTCAAACAACGCCTGTGCAACTGGTCGGTGGAGAAAATAAACACGAAGGGCGAGTGGAGCTGTACTATGACGGTGACTGGTCGACAGTCTGTGACGACAGCTGGGATATCCAAGACGCTCAAGTAGTTTGTGCTATGCTCGGCTATCTTGGGGCTGAACGTGCTGCATCGGGAGCCGAGTTTGGACCAGGTACTGGGCCCATCCTACTGGACGATGTCAATTGTGTCGGAGACGAGGTTGATATATTGCAGTGCCCCCACAGCGGACTTGGTACTCATAATTGTGGACACTACGAGGACGCGGGCGTCGTCTGCCTGAACATTTTTGGTATGAAAAACTGATTTCTTAATTTATTGATTTCAAGAAGGGGCGTTCATTCGCTATGAAAGCGTAATGAAAACTTCAGTATTCAATCCTAGACGCGATTTGTGTATGTAAATTCTGAAGAGTGAGAACTTGTTAATGAAAATTAGATAGCTTTTTTAACCCTAACTAGGCCGGGGGGGGGGGGCCTCCGAGCCCCCCCCCCCCCCCCCCCGACGTTCCGCGCGATGTATTGCTAACGTGAAAAGCTATCGCCGCGACGTTTCATGACTTTTTTCTGTTGAGTCTCCCGCATCTTTTGACACCAAATTTGCGATGCCCGGGCGCGCGGTTCCGAAGTTTCGCATAAAAATGTACATGCATGTCAGACCAAAAATTGCTCAAAAACGTGAATTCGTGTACAATTTCAATTGAAACTGTGCTTACAGTCAAATGTCATAAAAGCATGATTAGTTTGGGGTTTTATTGATTAAAATCAATTAATAACATATTTTCTTGTTCGGAACAATGTCACGGACAAGTTTCATCGGAAAAACAATGAAAAACATAAAGTCGAAAAAACAAAGAAATACATAAGAAATTTAAAAAACAATAAAATACTTAAGAAATTTTTTCGGATAGCTCAATTTTTTTTCTTATATTTGCTTAGGACACTAAAAAGAATATTTACACAAAACCTGTGCCCATTTCGAGCTTTATTGAGTGATTTATACCAAATTGTCCGATTTCATGCATCATTATGCATAAATTAGCATAATTTAGCATAAATGAATTTTTTTTTTTAAAATCTAACTTCGTAGTACTTTAGATTACATCATAGGCAATGTGTGTGCCAATTTTCGTCGCGATCGCACGATCGACGGCCGAGATCTGGAGGGGGGGGGGGGCCTGGGAGGCCCCCCCCCCCCCCGACTCTATGGTCTACCTAAATAGCCCGGCCTAGTAAGGGTTAATAGACCAAAACAAAAAAGAATTTCGACAGACGAAGGTAATGTATTTGTCATTATGAATTCATGATCTTTTGACATGAACTTGACTGCAGCTCAAACAGCGACTGTGCGACTAGTCGGTGGGGAAAATAAACACGAAGGGCGAGTGGAGCTGTACTATGACGGCGACTGGTCGACAGTCTGTGACGACAACTGGGATATCCAAGACGCTCAAGTAGTTTGTGCTATGCTCGGCTATCTGGGAGCTGAACGTGCTACATCGGGAGCCGAGTTTGGACCAGGTACTGGGCTCATCCTACTGGACGATGTCAATTGTGTCGGAGACGAGGTTGATATATTGCAGTGCCCCCACAGCGGACTTGGTACTCATAATTGTGGACATCACGAGGACGCGGGCGTCGTCTGCCTGAACATTACTGGTATGCATGAAGTTTCTGGTTTATATATCAAGCCTATCAGCACTTTCGATCTATGGCGTTTCGTTCATTGAGAACTTATATTTGCGTATTCTTTTATTCATACTCAATTGCTTACTTTTTTTGTTCTTCCGGGATATGTATTTAAAATAGCAACAATCACACAATGGCATTTGAGGTGTTAAATTCAATTGGGGAGCATGTCCAAGAAACAATAATATGCATAATTATTCAAAAATAATCTATTTCGTTTCTGCCACTCGGTATTTAGTATATGACATGTCTTATTTACTGAAATGAAACATGTGATTTCAATTCTCGATGTCTATGTAAGACATCTGGTAACATCACGAAGAAGAAATATTTGTAAAGACAATCTTTGAAACAGAAGGTTAAAATTGTATGCAATAGCATATGTGACCCTGCATCACAAAACCAACAGAAAGTCGCCAGATATGGATTTTCAGTTAAGGGCAGATTCTTAAAGAGCAGATTCTAAGTTTTAAAATGTATAACTCAATTCAAATGGACTCCCCTAACATATCTAATTACTAGAAAGAAAGCACACACTCTGGAAAAGTGTGACCTGAGAAAAGAGGCACTGAAATACAGGGTCAAGCGTTTAATATTTATCAAGCCATGCTAGCTGTGCAATGAAAGAGACAAAACACAGGATGTAAACCACTGGAACAACAACAATGAAGGAATTATCAGATTAAGCTGAAATTGAGAATGTTGTATTATCAAAACACATTCTGTCCATGATTAATGTTAACTTTCAAAGCAGTAGAGGTGTCCTTTCAAAAGTTATTAGATTTGAAAGTGAAGAGTGTGTAAAGGATTTCAAGAAATGAATAGGGGACTCTAAGACACACCTGATCATTCTATTCTTCCCCCAAAACCGGTTGCAGAAAAACTGCTGAAAACACACTTTCACATTCATGTTATGATCCCAAACTCGAGAATAATGTAGGAGAAGGGTAGCTCTTTAAGAAAATATGGAATCGGTTGACCCATTGACCCATTTCGTCATTTTTGAGTCCTCACGTAAAATCATGTGGTGCGACTTTTTGTTGGTTTTGTGATGCACAGTCACATATAATCATATATATATATATATATATATATATAGGTATAGATATATAGCTACCAGACAGAGACGGACAGATTCTGAAACAGCAGACTGTAAGGTTTAAAAAGATGTAAAACTCAATGCAAATCACATGTAAGGCCAAAGAATATCAATGGCATCAGTGAGTGATTTCACATGGAAAGAAGCGTTTGCACTTGAAGTAAAGATTTCTCAGTGTTAAAAGCGGATGCTGCTGCTCTGTTTTCAAACTCTGTTTATATTAGACTCAATCTTACAATTCAGAAAGTGTTTACGTTAAAAAAAAAATGCTGGCCTTAAATTGAACTTAGACAAAGCTCAGATAACATTCCTTGAATGCAAATTATAATGAAATAAATTGCAAACTCTTCACTTTCAACTCTAATAACGTTTTAAAGGATAATGCTACTGCTTTGAAAGATATCATTAATCATGACCATAATGTGTTAACAGAGCACGCTGAATTTCAGATTAATCTGATAATTCCGTCATCGTTGTTACTCCCATAGTTTACATTTTTTTTTATCGTCTCATTCATTGCAAATCTAGCACTGTTTGGTAAAGATTAAGCACTTGAATAGACTCTGTACTTCAGAGCCTCTTTTCTCAGTTCACACTTTTCCAGATTGTGAGCTTTCTTTCCAATATTTCGATAGGTTAGGAGAGTTCATTTGAATTGAAGTATATATCATTTTAAAACTTAGAGTCTGCTCTTTTTGTCGCTTTTGTGATGCAGGGTCACATAATTATATGTGTGAAGATGGTAGAATAGAAACGTTATTGTTTCAAATTTGTTTTTCTCAGCCCACGGTTCTCTGGCCCCTGTTCCATCGATAGAAAAAGTTTGTCCAGAGTCATGCCAACAAAACGCACATACATTCTGCTACTGTGACTCGATCTGCCCGTTCCTTGGGGATTGTTGCGAAGACTTCATCAGCAATTCCTCAAACTTGTCTTCAGGAAGGTCCAATACGATCCCGCCCTTGGAGTATTGGTCTTGCCTTACACTACCCGTAGGACTTCACCTTAAAAACTGGTTACTTGTGAACAGATGCCCACCTGCCTACGAAAATACATCAATTATTGAACAGTGTGAATTTGTCGGACACGACAGCATCTTGACCGACGGTCAGGGTATTTTCTATGTAAATGGGTACTGCGCGGATTGCCACGGCATCAGAAACACGCCGTTACTTCAGGAGTATGCTGTCTTTGACAACTTCTCTACAAACGCGTCTTTAAGCCCATTGTTTTTTCGTAGTTACCGCGTACTTTCAAAGAGCAATTCACTCACTCCTCCAAGGGAATGCTCTCTTTCATTCAATTTAATGGTCAAAACATGCCCCGGCAGTGATGATAGTATGCCATTGGCGATCGAAGCTTGTGATCGCTTTTCAGCTGTAGTGCATGTGGATGGTACGCCATATAAAAACGAGCACTGTGCAGTGTGCAACCATGTTCTTGATAATGAAAAGTTAATTGCTTCGCCCTTACTTTGCCCTTGGTTTGCCACATTCTCATACTCTGAACCGCTCATTCCGTCTTATGTTACAAGTGAACTCGTAGATGTTGTTAATGATGCTCCACAACCAATAACTATTGTAAGACCACGGTGCCCTAACGGATTATTTCTTGAAAACTATCGGTGCATACCCGAAGACGCAGAGTGGCCATCCTGTCAGTCTCTCCTCTTATCTTACGCTGTCCTACAGAACAGTGACGCAGTGGGATGCCTTACAGGTCTCGGAATTCAGTCAGTATTGACAGAAAGGATTGAGAACACAACGTCTGAAGCCGATACATTATATATCTACGATATCGTTGGGCTAGATTTGCCTCCTCGTAGTGAAATCACGATTATGATAGGTAACGACATTGCCACATTTAACAGCACATGTCCCGAGATAGCGATAGAGCTTCAGGAAACTTGTCTCATTTCAGACGTTAGTGACGGTGCTGATTGCCCCGAGAAGTGGTATACCGGCCCCCCGAGATTTTTCCAGCCAGTGCAGGTCAACGGATCAAACTATGTTTTGTTTAACGAGACTTACATCAATCCGGTGAAATGGAAAAACGCCACAACCTACACCCGAATATCTCAAGCTGCTATATTTGAGGCAACAGCACATTTTCATCTGTGCGGAAAACGCGAAGACATTCTGGACTGCCCGTTTGTTTTGATTGACGCATTCAAAATCATCACTCTGGAAAATAAATCTGGTTTGAAGGTGACTGGTCATGATGTGCCAATACCACCGGGGGAATTCGCCCTACTGCCGAACGGAAGTGCCCTAGTATGCTGGTCTTCTGATTTAGCTGACAGCGGACTGTGGTACTTTTCACCACTCACGAAAACACAAACTATTGTTGGTCATGTTGTGATTGGTGTATCATCACTATGTCTCTTAGCAACAATGGTAACGTATTCCGTTCACGAGCAACTACGCAACATTCAAGGCATATCTGTTCTCAACATGATCATTGCTTTACTGATTGGACAATTGCTGATAGAGTATCCAACCACTTATCTTCATCCATGGCCAGCACTTTGTCAGACAGTCGGTGTTCTTGCACACTTCTTTCTCCTCGCTGCGTTCAGCTGGATGAATGTTCTGGCCGGGAACCTTTGGCGTAGTTTTTCTCTGACCGAATTCAAATCGAAGCTAAGTCGTGAGAAAGTACGAGATGTCGTATTGCGCTTTTGCGTGATAGGTTGGGGTGTACCGGCTCTCTTTGTTTCTCTCTGTCTTATTGTGCATTTTGAGGGGCGTGACGTTTTCTCGTTGAGGTACGGTGGTAGAGGCTGTTGGATATATCCTTTCAGAGATAACGTCATTGTTTTCCTCATACCGGTTGCCTTGAGTCTCACGCTGAATGTCGTATTCTTCATTCTTACTGTTCGTGAAATCAAAGCGCTGAAGAGCAACTCTGAAATTCTGACTTCAAACCATGATAAGAAGGAGCGAAGACACGAATTGATTACTTACACAAAGGTAGGTGATGACTAAAACAAAATTCACTTTTATCAATTAAGGGTTAAATATGTCTTACACGATAGAGTAAAACCTGCAATAGCTGCACAAGAAGAACATCTCTCTTTAACATTTTTTTTTTTTTACTTTCTAAGACTATATTCAAAGCAGTCGACCAAATGGCTAGACAGGAATATCATTTAAATAAGCTTTGTTTCGAACCCAAAAATTTGATATGAAAAAACGAAATAGAGGATTTTAGCGAGCCTTTAAGCACTGTTGAAATTCGGCATTCATTGTCCCATCATAATTATGAATAACATTTGAATATAACTACATTTCTTTTAAATGTAATTTTATACAAAATAGATCATATAATACTGTTGTACAATTCTTTCTTCAACGATTTAAATTACAACGTGGATTACATAGAAAGAGGTATTCATATGTACAGTATTTAAAAAAAAAGACTGCACAATACAATAAAGTACGGAAATACTTCTTGTCTTGTTTTTCGCTCTGATTTTCTCCATGCGTTGCAATTAGATCTCAAGCTTGATGGGATTCGGATGGATAACAAGTTTCATTGCGGCTGCGGTCCAGCTTTCTTTCGCCTTTTACGTCTTCACTCTGGCCGTGGCTGTCCAAGGAATTCTGGTCTTCTGGTCATTCGGTCTCAACAGAAGAGTCAGAAAAATGTGGCAAGACTTGGCTAGGAATAAATTCGGTCAGACAGAAGGAAATAGGAACAAAAACGAGCAGGTGGTCGCTACTAGTTCTAACCAATTGGGCACACATTCAACCTCATTGTAATGAAAAGAAGCAACCATTATTAGTAATGGTGGAGAATAAAGGAACTCTCATTTTCAAACTCAGATTTTTTTTTTTTCGTAGTTGTTCTGCATTTCATAACATTGGATGATGTTTGCCAGATAGATGAATAGATAAATAAATATACTCGTAGATAAATCCGCGTAACTAGAAAAAAGTAAATAGCATTTTTAGCAATGGATGATCTTCATTCTTCGGTGTGATTTGTTTGATGGGATTATCGTAATTCTTTGTCACTTAACTAATCATTTGATAGAAGAGAAGTATTATTCCAGCTATTTTACCAAACCATGTATTTATTAAACCATATTTCGTATTTTGTAAATTATAATTATATACAGTTGTATGGGACCCTGAGTCATCAAACCTCCAAAAAGTCGTCAACATGGATTTTCACAAATTCTGAAAGAGTAGAAAGATTTACAAAAAGAAAAAAAAATGAAATAAAGTTTGTTACGGCACGAATTGTCGCCCCGGCACAAATTGTCGCCCTTCCATAATTTGTCGCCTGTGTGCTGCTTGTGCAGTTCCCAATTTCTGAACTCGATGGCGACAATTCGTGCAGGCAAAATGAAACGTAGCTGCACAAATTGTCGTCGGCCATGCACTATGAATTGTGTGGTTGGGGTACCCTCCCTAAATGTTATGTGTCTTTGTTCATTTTTTTTTTCACTGCATTCATTTTCTTCCATCAGTCTTAACTTTAACTTCCATAATCACTATTTTTTATCCCAGAATACATGAGCAAATGATTTCGACACGCCGTAAATAATTTCTCAATCGTTAGTTGATTTTAGCACAAACGAACTGCCGTATGCACACCCCGAATACATATGTATTTATAAACAAGCACCAACAAACATTCGAACAAATCCTCATAATGCATATAAACTACCTCAACACACATTCTTCCATAATATGCAATAACTTTTTTTTAATAATATTCTTTATTTGAGTTTCATTCAATATCAAATCCATATTAACAATAAAATTAATGTCCACCAACAAAATGATTTTTACCAAATCATACCCTGTTTTTATAAGAGAAATAACATGAAATTCTGCATAATTCTCAGTAATAACACACACACACACACACACACACACACACAGAGGAACGGACACTCAATTATCATGTGCGCGCGCACATACATACTTCCTTGAAACCTCACCGTGACTTTTTACATGACTTGTTTGCATGGATGTAGCCATGTAGGTTATGTGTATTTCAATGATTATGTCAAGAATGATATTACCCCCTGAAATGTGCTTCGAGGGCGAGCGACAATTTCCATGCGCAATTTGTTGCCTGTTTCAGGGGGCGACAATTTGTGTGTTTGTGTGTCGAGGTGTACATATAGCACTGCAGCTTGTGTTTGTGTGTTCATACACTTCAATTATTAATTAACTTTGATCAATCTAAATGCTTGCCTAAGAAAACAATGAGATAAACTACAATTATATGATTTATGTGTAGAATGGTGTCGAAATCAGGCTCGGAGCACGTGCAAAGCGAAAGAAACAGAAAAACAAAAATCATGTAATTACCTTTGTACAGCCCACTGTATGTTAATTATTTTTTTTTCCAGAGGATTACTATTCTTACCGTTTTTTCATTAACTATTCGTCAGTTTTGCGAAAAACAAATTTAAGACATGTTTCATTAGCATATGATTAGTAGGTGTTGAATTGAGTTTTTTCCTCTCACAATGTATATTTTGTACGCTATAGTTTGTTTTACATTTTCGACATATGCTTTTCACAAAACATTTTTGCGTGTGTGTGTGTGAAATGTATACTTCCCATCATGTATTACCATTTGTTGGATGAAAATAAAGTATGAATTGACATTTAATTGAAAGAAGAACAAACAATGACAATGGGCTCCTATTCACCCAGGGTAGCCACATTAGTGTTAGCACTGTTCTTTCATTGGGTCCTGTCGTTTTCATCGCCCCAGCCTTGTCAGGTTCACATAACAACTGCATCGAGAGGGAGACCGTTGGGGTGTGTGCATGTGCAGGTGTGTGCGTGTGTGTGTGTGTGTGTGTGTGTTAATTCGTGATGACATAATAAATGTACACTCTTATGTTAAACTAGCAAAATGTAAGATGAAGAGCAATTTTACATCAGAAAATACATCATCATTGAATGATAATTAAATCACAGAAACGTGAGATGATGTATCACCTTGTGCAGACACAAAATATTGCCTATGTCACATTCTGGAAGATATTACTGTCTTATTTTGATAAACCCAAATATTGAAAAGAGAAATAGAAAAGAAAAAAAATCATGCATAAAAAAGGGAATTTTCTTTCAGTTAAAAAAAGAAACACGTTAAAAATATCCTTTGCTACACCCTTATATTGAAAATGTTGCAAGGTAAAGATTTCATAGAAATAAACTGACTAGTACTATTATTATGGGGCTCTCTCGGAGAATGTACTGAAGCCTTTAAAATAATCCACTGGAAATATGTCACCTATACATAATTATGAATAATTTATGTAACTTGGAAAGTTATCGTTGAGGTCATGGATATGTAGCAAAAGGAAGTGTCAACATTTCAAATAACATGTGCATGAAGGACAAATGCTTTTATAATCTTAAAAGATGTAGCACATTGTTGTAATGATATCATTTTGTTATTAATGCATGTCCTACCATGCCTACGCAAGCTCCAAGAAATGGATTCGACACAAACATGTTTCACAATATTTAGTCATACCACATGATAATTCCTCAGTGTTTTTCAACACACCATGGGATAGTGAAATCCATGATATTGTTAAGTCTTTGAAAGCTACTCAGATATCCATGGTGAAAAAGTAGCACGCTTCTCTCAAAACAAATTGTTGACAGTATAAGGACACCTCTATACATATTGTAACCTTTTACTCTCAACTGGCACAGCATGCAAAATCGTAAGAGTCATTCAAATTATATAAAAAGAATAACTCCTCTCGCATTGTTTATAACTATCTCTAACTTTCCTAGTCCTAAATTAATAGGATTTGCCTATATTAAACAGACTTAAGGACATAACAAACCACCATCATTATGGTATCAGGAACTCGAGTCCATACCACGGATATTACATTAACCTGATTACACGATAAAGTGTCGAATGCTTCAGCTGAGCAAACACGTGTCATCAGTGTGTTCATGGACCTAAGCAAGGCATTCGATACTCTCGACCACAATATCTTCATGCACAAATTACAGTTCTATGAAGTTTGTGCATTCAATTCAAAAGGCGGTTGAAGATTATTTGTCAAATAGAAAGCAATAAGTTTATGTCTACTATGAACAAATCAGCTCTGGATTATTGCCTCTAAAATGCAGTGTCCCACAAGACTCTATTTCAGGCCTCTTATTATATTCTTGGTGTACAACACTGACATTTTAAACTCAACTTTGTTACTTAAGATACACTCTATTAGATAGAAAAAAGTTTCTGTTCTAATTCAAACTTTCAGTTACTCCTTCGAACTCTTAATGCTGAATAACCGAGATTGTCTACATGGTTTAAGAGCAATAGATTATCACTCAATTTACAAAAAAAAAAAGGGAACTAATTTCATTCATTTTCATTATAGAAAGAATAATGGAGATACGCAACACCCCAATATAATGGTGCAGTTGAGAAGAACAGGGGAACATTAGGTTTTTTGGTATTTGAATGAATGAAAATTTGGAATGGAACATTCATGTGCAACATATCTTTGGTGAAATTAATTTCACGCAATGTAGGTATGTTTTATAAGTCATCAGAGTATATTGTATTATGTTCCAATAAACGTTGTATGCATGCTTTATAACTCCCTGATACTATCGTACATCTCATATTGCAACATTGTCTTGGCAACCTCATAAATTACAATTACATCATATCAACATACAAAAGAAAGTGATACGTACATGCACTTTCTCATGTTCCAAAATTCATTCAGATCCCTCATTTGCAGAGTTACAAACACTCAACAGAAGGTAAATGACGTTAATATTTTCCTTACCCGCCATTACTCGGCTGAACGCGAATAGTTGACAACAGAAAAAAAAAAATCGATGAAGAGTCCAGAATCAGACTAGAGAGGACTCAAACGCGGGACCTCCCTTTCAAAGGCAAGAGTCTCACCACTATTTCACAGTGATTACAATGCAACAAACGTGACAAGACACATTTTGACAGGCAGCAATATCATGAATATTGCGTGACAGGAAATAAAAACTGTAAAACCAATATGACCAACATCAGACCTGAAGAATACACTAAACTCCGATAGAGCACAATATACATAAACTTGTTTCGATCAGCCCTAAAGAGACGATTGGAACAGGGTCAAAGGAATTTCCCGACCACCAGTGGTCTCTCTGAAAAGAAAGAGATGGGAATGTAATGGTTGATGGGTTAATCAATCTATTCTAAGTCTTAAATGTACTACATTAACTTCCTTGTTTGGTACAAACGCATTCTTAGCATGAATCACTGTAGATTCAAAACCATAGTTATTATCGGTGTCTATTGGCAGATTGGTTTATTGATGGGTATTGACTTTAGTCTCGAAGAATTAAAGGACAAGAACATCTTCATGGACATAATTGAGAGAATGCAGCAATGTTAACAGAATACATCACTGAAAGTTTGAGGAAAATCTGACAACCTGTTCAAGAGTTTGAAAGGCAACACATAAGGCGCTTTTTGTTACAATATAAAGAAATATGTGGGGACTGTGATGTCTTGTTTTAGATAGGTGCATTTAGGTATCACGTCAAATTTCCTTAATATTGGAATTTTACGTTTGCAGATTGATAACAATGTGATAAACAAATACTGAGTAATACTTAAACAATAAAGCATGTGTGAAAGATTCAAAATAAGAAAAAAAATGGAGTCCTTGGAAAACACTGCATTTTTCAATTATCTCTATTACAGGCGGTACAATACTTGTTGCAACTGATTGACAAATTGCCATACATCGACGTAATAAGCACTGAATTGATCAGTGTCTTAGTAGTAGCCATGATAACAATCATGGGCGTACATACTCGAGCAGGATTCAATTGCAATGAAAACATCTCGGCGGAAGAATTTCATGAATTTGAATACTATTGTTATAACGAATATCGAACAGCACCCTTGTTATTGCTTATGGCACATGGCCATGGCGACTAGCGCTATCGGACATGACATTGTGTATCACGGTATATGTGAAAATGTTATATGTATATATATAATATTGTAACGAAATTTGGTGGAACCGATTCGGTTTTACGCCATCATTGTAAATTATTTGAGCGACTTCTGCCACGGTCTGCCGGAAATTTCCGCAAATCGTTGGATTCGGGAGAAGTTGATAATATGACTTGTCACATATGCCGCCTGCCCAATCCAAGTTCCAGTCATCACCGAAGAATAGCTGGCAATGCGACTTGTCTCATATACCCCGTGTTCATGATCCTAGTTCCAGTCGTCGCCAGAGGCGATTTAGCATTTTACCCCGTGCCCACCAACGACATTATTTTGTGCCACCACATGGTTGAGAAAGGTGTACAACATTAGCGTGACTGAGTTGGTAGCAAAAGTTGGTAACAAAAGTTGGTAACAAAGTTTGGTGTACCGATTTAACACCACATGCAAGTGAAGCTTGGGAGTGACGTAATCTAAGTGTTGGTGAACTTTTTATGTGTGCCGCTTGTGTTGGTGAGCTGTTTCTGATACAGCATATTACATGGCAGTTCGCAGACACAGACTGGTAGTTTTGATAATTTAAAGGGATCGTTGTAATCTGCAATAAAACGAGCCCCGCCTACCAATGCCTACTCGACTATCCTGACACGGCTCGCGGAGGTATTTGTACAGGCAGTCAAATACTCTCACAATGACGACACGGCGAGCTCGTCACAATATATCCTATATCTTATATATATATATATATATATATATATATATAGTGTGATGATGCTGATATTCCTACCGTACGCCTCTGTCATCTTAAATGAAATTATAGTTGAGACAATGTAGATAACAGAAGACATGCGACATCTTCTGTTATCTACATTGTCTCAAATATATATATATATATATATATATATATTTGTATATATAAATATATATATATATATATATATATATATATATATATATATATATATATATATATATAGAATATATATACGTCCCCAAGAAAAACTTGGGGACGTGTGCAACATATTATATTGGACACGTCCCCAAGTGTTTCTTGAAACTGAGTTAAAGGCTTTAGGACTTTCCGGGATTCCACCCCCTTTTTCTTTGAGAGCTAAATAGAGCTGAGCTGCGAGTATTCTGCCTTTAAAAATTTGTATAGACCCTACATAATTTTCTCAAGCGTTTGTTTGGCAAATATAAGGACTTTAATATGGTTTAGATGTTGAGAACGCATAATACCATACCAGTATACCTGCTATGACGCACGTCACTCGGGACCATCTTCAAATTTACGTGTGAAAAACAAACAAAACAACATAAAACAAAACAAAACAAAACAAAACCAGAATTTATACCTCCCCCCCCCCCATTTCCCGAATAATTATGAGCAAAAGATGATGACTGAGTTAGGATACACCTATGTCCAGATATTCCACTAAAAGTAAGCAACACTGCAATCTTAAAAACGCATCCCTCGTGTGGGAGGGAGGGTGGTATCACCCATTCCACATCCTCCCCGCACATTGCTCTGAATACTTGTAGTCTTTATTTTCAACACTTTTTGACAGAAACAGCAATCAAATATCTTACCAAAGGGGTGCACTATATCTCAGAATTTCGGGTCTGATAGTACAAAATCTCCCTCTTGTAAAAAGGGGTATTCCCTCTCCAACACTCTTCCCCATCCCGCGCATTTCTCTGAATGTAATATGTGTTATTTCTTTCTTTTTCTGGGGGGGGGGTGGAAACAAAAATCAAATGTTTTACTCAAGGGGTATACGAGATCTCTGAATTTAAAGTCTGAAAATACGAAAATCTCCCTCTTGTGTCACACGATCCCCTCATTCCCTCAACATATATATATATATTTCTTACTGTTTGGATAGAGACATACGAGTAGAAGTGCAACAGAGCTATAGGGGAGAGAGCGAACTGTATAAACACAGAGAGAGAGAGAGAGTATACACACATGAATAAAATGTCTACAACAAATGGACGATCAGAACATTTCCTCGATTTACCTTCGGCAAACAATCGCAACCACTTTTACGGCAGTAAATTTGAAAATGACGGGTATACATAATGCCAAGGCTATATTGTATCAGTGAGTGATTTCCTCATGAACTTTTTTTCCAGAAAGAATAGCGCGCTGACACTTTTGAGTGAATCTGTCTAATGGAGAGTTTCTCCCCGTCAGTGGCGTATCTAGGAAAAACGGCGCCCGGGGCAAGCACGAAAATTGCGCCCCTAATTTCTGAAAAAGTGTTCAACCCCAACACCATCCCGGTAGGGACTTTAAACAAAGTCCACATGATGCTTTTTCAAGCACTTAAAAGGGATCTTTTGAGGGTGATTTCAATGTAATGAATTTTGATAGATTTTGGCGAGCGAGCGCAGCGAGCGAGCCGAAAATTTTTGTATTTCAGCTTAAAAACATGGAATTCTTGTCATTTTTTGCTTACCAAATCTTACAATTCTAATCAAGATATAGTGACGGCCTTATAGATAACGATTTATACCAAAAAAAAAAAAAAAATGAGGACTTTAAAAAATACTCTAAATTAGTGCGCGCGAGTGAGCTGAAATTTGTATATGTCCTCGTCATCATCACGTATCCTTCTTATCTTTTTTATATACATTTTGGCGAGCGAGCGCAGCGAGCGAGCCGAAAATTTTTGTATTTCAGCTTACAAAACATGGAATTCTTGTCATTTTTTGCTTATCAAATCTCACAATTATAGTGACGACCTTATAGATAACGATTTATACCAACAAACTGAGGACTTGAAAAAATACTCTAAATTAGTACGAGCGAGTGAGCCGAAATTTGTATATTTCTGCGTCATCATTACGTTTTTTTCTTATCTTTTTTGATTTTTTTTGCGCCCCCTCCCCCGTATGTTCGAAACCGTTGGCGAGTCCTCTTTTGATCCAATCGGTGATCGCTTCAAAACGAATGAAATTGCAGTCGCTGCTCCGTCTAACATTTTTCCTGCTAAATATACAATGACATGAATGAACACAATAGACATTATCATTTTGTCCGCGTCATCGTCACGTTTTGTTCTTATCTTCTTCTCTTCTTTTATACAAATTTTGGCGAGCGAGCGCAGCGAGAGAGCCGAAAATTTTTGTATATCAGCTTACAAATCATGAAACTCATTTGTCATTTTGTGCTTATTAAATCTTACAATTCTAATCAAGATATAGTGACGGCCTTATAGATAACGATTTATACCAACAAAATGAGGACTTGAAAAAATACTCTAAATTAGTACGAGCGAGTGAGCCGAAATTTGTATATTTCTGCGTCATCATTACGTTTTTTTCTTATCTTTTTTTGATTTTTTTTTTTTTTGCGCCCCCCTCCCCCGTATGTTCGAAACCGTTGGCGAGTCCTCTTTTGATCCAATCGGTGATCGCTTCAGAACGAATGAAATTGCAGTCGCTGCTCCGTGTAACATTTTTCCTGCTAAATATACAATGACATGAATGAACACAATAGACATTATCATTTTGTCCGCGTCATCGTCACGTTTTGTTCTTATCTTCTTCTCTTTTTTTATACAAATTTTGGCGAGCGAGCGCAGCGAGCGAGCCGAAAATTTTTGTATTTCAGCTTACAAATCATGAAACTCATTTGTCATTTTTTGCTTATTAAATCTTACAATTCTAATCAAGATATAGTGACGGCCTTATAGATAACGATTTATACAAACAAAATGAGGACTTGAAAAAAATACTCTAAATTAGTACGAGCGAGTGAGCCGAAATTTGTATATTTTCGCGTCATCATTACGTTTTGTTGTTATCTTGTTTAATTCGGGGTTTTTTGCGCCCCCCCCCCCCGTATATTCGAAACCGTTGGCGCCTTCTTTTGATCCAATCCTTATTGGCGATCGCTTCAGAACGAAATTTCAGCCGCTGCTCCGTGAAACATTTTGCCTGCTAAATATAAAATGACATGTGTGAACACAAGCGCGCCGGAACACTTCTGGTTTTGGGGGGGCAAAATCTCAACGGGGGCACATTGTGACGATGTGAGATCCTCGGCGCGTGAGCGAAGCGAATGAGCGGGGGGGGGGGGGGTGGAAAGGGGGATACCCCTCCCCCCCCTCCCCCCCCCCCCCCCCCACTGTAGGGAGCTTTTGTAAAACAGGGTACAAAAGTCGCGTTTATAGACCAAATTTCTAAGGAATTAAACATGGTGAAAATAATCAGTGCGAAGGACTGTGATTATCACATACGGGAGTACATAATAATGTGATGGTGTGAGATCCTCGGCGAGGGAGCGAAGTGACCGAGCAGGGGGAGGGTGTGGGAGGGGGGATACCCCCTCCCACGGTGGGGACTTTTTGTAAAAACAGAGTATAAAAGTCGCGTTTATAGAGAATTAAAGCAAATTTCTGGGGAATTAACATGTTGAAAAAATCAGTTGGAAGGACTATGATCATAACATACGGGAGTACATTAATAATGTGATGGTGCGAGATCTTCGGCGAGGGAGCGAAGCGACCGAGCGGGGAGAGGGTGTGGGAGGGGGGATACCCCCTCCCACGGTAGGGACTTTTTGTAAAAACAGAGTATAAAAGTCGCCTTTATAGAACATTTAAAAGCAAATTTCTATGGAACTAACATATTGAAAAAAATCAGTTGGAAGGACCATGATCTTAACATACGGGGGTATATTATGTGATGTTGTGAGATCCTCGTCGAGGGAGCGAAGCGACCGAGCGGGGGAGGGTGTGGGAGGGGGATACCCCCTCCCACGGCAGGGACTTTTTGTAAAAACAGAGTATAAAAGTCGCTTTTATAGAGCGAGCCACTTTCACTTTGCAATTTATCTGAAATGTACTCATTAAAAGCTTAAACGTGATCGCATCGTTCGAACAATGAAAAATATTCTTATACTACTAGAAAGCAAAGAAGAAAATGAATAACATACGGGGGTATATTATGTGATGTTGTGAGATCCTCGTCGAGGGAGCGAAGCGACCGAGCGGGGGAGGGTGTGGGAGGGGGATACCCCCTTCCACGGTAGGGACTTTTTGTAAAAACAGAGTATAAAAGTCGCTTTTATAGAGCGAGCCACTTTCACTTTGCAATTTATCTGAAATGTACTCATTAAAAGCTTAAACGTGATCGCATCGTTCGAACAATGAAAAATATTCTTATACTACTAGAAAGCAAAGAAGAAAATGAAATATGTAAGGTTTACTAAAGGTATGTTTCAGCGGGCACACTCGAGGACACGAGGCTACCATCTATGCACAAAATTTACTCATAAGTTACTATTAGTGTATAGATACAATAATGTATGTTGTTAGTGCACTTTCGCCCCGTTAGGGGCGAAAAATTTTGCAATTTCAGTTAGGAAATTACAACATTTAGACAAGAAATATGCCTTTATTGTTCATTTTGGTCTTTAAATCAGTGATTAATTATTTGTTACATGGGGCACTTTGGGGGGGGGGGGCAAAAACTCGTTTTGCCCCCCCAACATTTTGTTTGGGGGGGCAAGTGCCACCCCTGCCCCCCCCCCCCCCCCCCGCTTCCGGCGCCCTTGTGTGAACACAATAGACACTGTCATTTTGTCATCATCACGTTTTGTTCTTACCTTCTTTTTTATAAAAATTTTGGCGAGCGAGCGCAGCGAGCGAGCCGAAAATTTTTGTATTTCAGCTCACCGAACATGGAATTTTTGTGTGAACACAATAAACATTGTTATTTTGTGCGCGTCATCATCATGTTTTGTTTTTATCTTGTTTGATTTGATTTTCTGTCCCCCCCCCCCCCCTCACCAATCTCCCTCCCCCCTTCCGGGCGAGTTTTTTTTTTTTTTTTTTTTCGTCTTCTTCTCCTTTTCTTTTCTTTTTTTTTTTCTTATTCTTCTTCGTTTTTTTTTCCCCTTTTTTTTCCTTCTTCTTCTTCGTTTTTTTTTTCGATTTTTTGCGCCCCCAAGGAGTGGCGCCTGGGGCACGTGCCCCCTTGCCCCTCCCCCCCCCCCCCCCTAGATACGCCACTGCTCCCCGTTTACATCAGACAAACGTGAGGAAAAAGGCCTTCTTAAAGTCAATGTGGGGCATAATTTTTCCACCAAGGGGATGTGGTTGATGAATTCCTTACATCATAATGTCTGTGTCAATTGTCTTGTGTTTTTGTTTGATTTACTTGCTCTGGCGGTATTTTACCACCGACAGTTGTTTTTTTATCTTTTTTTTTTTTGTATTCTTAGACCGTTCTTCACAGCCAGGGGTCCTGTTTTGTGTGTTTGTCTTTGTTGTTCTACGGCTCTTGTTCTAAAAAGAAATATTGGTATTGTAAAATTCATACTTTTTCAATTGTTTAAAAATTACATTGTACGCTTGAGGCTGCTTTTGAATGTCCTTTTCTGTTAGTTGTAACGTCGTAAATTAAACAAAACAATAGTCGCGGTTCATTCATTTTATTCCCAAACAGTGCCCCTTTGTACACCGACTTCGTTGCATTTCAATTCAAACGTTGATTTCTGTATTACTAAAAACAACAGCATCCAAAATCGCTTTCGTTGACATAATAGGGGGAAACTGACGTCAAGAGTTGAAGATCCTGTTATTTTATCTCTCCAAAACTAAACTAAACCTTTGAGACCCATTGACGCACGGTCCGAAAAAAAAATGCTATTCAATGTCATATGACTGTGAGATTGTGAGGGTACAACAAAACAGCAATATGCCATTTATTGACATACTGCTGAAACAATAAGCTTTCCAGGAAAGATATAGGCGATCAGTTGTATTTTGTATATACCGGTGTATATGTCGGCTTCGTTATTCGAGGGCACAATTCTTTCAATAAGGATGTTGGGGTAATGCTGCCAGTGCATAGGGTGGTCCATGACCATTTGCGGTCAGTTAGTTGTCGCAGTATTATAAGCACTAAATGCATATACGGTCACGTATGACGCTAATAATTGTAAGCTGCATAATTTAATAGGGTGGTGTTTCGAAGGTTCGTTCATCCGAAGTGAAACAGGGTTCTTTATCCCGAAGGTTCGTTATTCCGAAAATGAAATGGCGTTCTTTAATCCGATCATTTGTGGCGTAATACCTATGGCTCGATTGTCTTAGTATAAAATGAGGTTTGTTATTTAGAAGGATAGTAAGTCCAAACATAAAAGCAGGTCGGTGAATGCAAGGTCAGATATTTCATTTCAGAAAACAGTATTTCGTCAAAATTTAAAACTAAAAAATTTAAAATTAAAGAATGTCTTTGATTAATTTTCAGAAGTACGAACCCCATTTCATTTCCGAATCAACGAACCTCATGCCATTTTTGGTCTAACGAATTTTATACGCTTCTCTGACTATGGACCATGTATTTCATTTTCGGACTTTGGAATAACGATTTTTTTTTTTTTTTGACAAACGGACTTTTGGAATAACGAACCTTCGTGATAACGAACCTTCGGGATAACAAACTGTATTTTCATATTTCAGACAGAACTTCGGAATGACAAACCGTAATGACTAACCCCCAAAGAAGTTAAAAGAAGTTTATTTGATTAATTTTCAGAATCACGAACCCCAATTCATTTCCGAATCAACGAATCTCGTGTAATTTTTGGTCTAAAGAATTTTATACGATTATCTGACTATGGACCATGTACTTCATTTTCGGACTTTGGAATAACGATTTGTTTTTTGACTAACGGACTTTTGGAATAACGAACCTTCGGGATAACCAACCTTTGAGATAACAAACTGTATTTTCATATTTCAGACAGAACTTCGGAATGACAAACCGTAATGACGAATACCTCCCAACACGAACAACATTTCAATGGTTAATTTGTCTTTATTTTCCTTTATAAGAATCACAGCAGTGAACTAATATTTTGTCCAAGCTGGTTATATTGTGCACAGTCATTTAGAATTTATCGAAATCTTTCCGACTAGAAACCACAATATGTACCCGCAAATTCACCTTTCTTTATAAAATATGTATAATACATATCATCTTGTAGTAATACTGCCATATTGTAAAGAGATATAAATCCAATGTCATTCAATAAAACTTATTTTTGCCTGGCCATTACAGGTATTGCAATTTTATCGACGCAACGAATATTGATTCCGATCTATTTCTTTTGAAACAAATTGACTGTGCGTGTGTCTATAAACAGAACGACCGCGCTTTTATTTTTCAATTAATGATTATAACAGCAATTTCGGAACACCTATCAATTCATCATACACTCACTTTGACTCGACAATGCCTGACCAAACGTCACTATTGTAGAAAATAAAAAGGCAGTGCATCGCGGCACAGTAAATGGGCACCTCTGTGGGCAACCCCCTCCCCTCAAGAAAAAAGATTAAAAAAGAGAAGATTCCATTCATCGTCCGTGATGTCAGCCATTTTCAGTCCCCTAGCTGGCTCATAATAATTTATGCATCGCTTCTCAAAAGGGCATTATGAAAGTAGCACCGGATGGGTGCATGAACAGAATCAAACGACACCACTGCGGTAGATGCACCCTCTAGGTCAAGTACTTGGAAACTGATATATCAGTAAAGTAGCGTGTGAACAATCTATCGAATGGCCTTCACCAACCAGGCATACAAGCAACAAGGCACAGTAGCTAGCAATTGGGATGTACGTGACGCTTTTTTTTTAAGCGAATAGTCATTTGACAGAGCTCCAAGTTCGTTTTCAGCCCTTGTGCATTTTTGTATTCGTATTTCCCCCATTCGCATTTTCATTCGTATTATTTTTATTTTCCATTTCGACCACAGAGAGAGAGAGAGAGTATATACACATGAATAAAATGCCTATAACAACAAATGGACGATCAGAATATTTCCTCAATTTACCTTCGGCAAACAATCGCAACCACTTTTACGGCAGTGACCCGTATTTGAAAATGACGGGTACATAATGCCAAGGCTATATTATATCAGTGAGTGATTTCCTCATGAATTTTTTTTTTTCCAGAAAGAATAGCGCGCTGACACTTTTGAGTGAATCTGTTTAATGGAGAGTTTCTCCCCGTTTACAGCAGACAAACGCGAAGGAAAAAATGCCTTGTGAAAGTCAATTAATGTGGGGCATAATTTTTCCACCAAGGGGATGTGGTTGATGAATTCCTTATTATCATAATGTTTGTGTCAATTGTCTTGTGTTTTTGTTTGATTTGCTTGCTCTGGCGGTATTTTTTTTTTAGGCCGTTCTTCACAGCCTGGGGTCCTGTTTTGTGTGTTTTTCTTTGTTGTTCTACGGCTCTTGTTCTGAAAAGAAATATTGGTATTGTAAACATTCATACTTTTTCAACTGTATTCATTGCTTAAGATTTCGTTGATCATGCTTGTGACAAATGTTTTCATGACAGATATCAACTCACGATCTGTTGATGAACGTACAGTATGCTGCCCAGTATTCACTTATATCTTGTTCTCCTTGAACCGAATGGACGCATAATATCATGGGTTGCCTGGTCCTAAATTTAAATATAGGCAGTTTCTCTAATCTCTTAAGCAAAACTTATTCTTCACAAATATTCTTTACAACCATACTCTCCAGTGCGTAATTTGATATTGGAATATACATTTTATAGTACATTCGTATGTGTATATATATATTTTTTTTTCTTTTTTTTTGGGGGGGGGGTTGTTTGTTTGTTTGTTTGTTTATTTGTTTGTTTTTTGGTGGGGGAGCCGTCCGACCTGCGGTAGACCGTATGAATTGATAAGTGGGTTAACAGAAATTGTTTTCTCTTTGATAGCTCTGCGGAAAAAAGATCATCAGACTCGATCTTTTTTCACATGTTACATTTCAGGAGGGTAGAGTGTCTGATACATTATTCGTTTTCAGTGGGAAGAGCTTGCCTAAAGTTGCTATGTTAGCAATAGGCGAATCTTAAGCTATATTAAAAATATAACACTAAATTGTTTAAATATTACATTGTACGCTTGAGGCTGCTTTTGAATGTCCTTTTCTGTTAGTTGTAACGTCGTAAATTAAACAAAACTATACTCGCGGTTCATTTATTTTATTCCCAAACGGTGCCCCTTTGTACACCGACTTCGTTGCATTTCAATTCAAACGTTGATTTCTGTATTACTAAAAACAACAGCATCCAAAATCGCTTTCGTTGACATAATAGGGGGAAACTGACGTCAAGAGTTGAAGATCCTGCTATTTTATCTCTCCAAAACTAAACTAAACCTTTGAGACCCATTGACGCACGGTCCGAAAAAAAAATGCTATTCAATGTCATATGACTGTGAGATTGTGAGGGTACAACAAAACAGCAATATTATTGACATACTGCTGAAACAATAAGCTTTCTAGGAGAGATATAGACGATCAGTTGTATTTTGTAGCTCTTGGCCATATACCGGTGTATATGTCGGCTTCGTTATTCGAGGGCACAATTCTTTCAATAAGGATGTTGGGGTAATGCTGCCAGTAGGGTGGTCCATGACCATTTGCGGTCAGTTAGTTGTCGCAGTATTATAAGCACTAAATGCATATACGGTCACGTATGGCGCTAATAATTTTAAGCTGCATAATTTAATAGGGTGGTGTTTCGAAGGTTCGTTCATCCGAAGTGAAACAGGGTTCTTTATCCCCAAGGTTCGTTATTCCGAAAATGAAAGGGCGTTCTTTAATCCGAGCATTTGTGGCGTAATACCTATGGCTCGATTGTCTTAGTATAAAATGAGGTTTGTTATTTAGAAGGATAGTAAGTCCAAACATAAAAGCAGGTCGGTGAATGCAAAGTCAGATATTTCATTTCACAAAACAGTATTTCGTCAAAATTTAGAACCCCAAAAGAATGTATTTGATTAATTTTCAGAATTACGAACCCCATTTCATTTCCGAATCAACGAACCTCATGTCATTTTTGGTCTAACGAATTTTATACGATTCTCTGACTATGGACCATGTATTTCATTTTCGGACTTTGGAATAACGATTTTTTTTTTTTTTTTTGACAAACGGACTTTTGGAATAACGAACCTTCGGGATAACAAACTGTATTTTCATATTTCAGACAGAACTTCGGAATGACAAACCGTAATGACTAACCCCCAAAGAAGTTAAAAGAAGTTTATTTGATTAATTTTCAGCATTACGAACCCCAATTCATTTCCGAATCAACGAACCTCGTGTAATTTTTGGTCTAAAGAATTTTATACGATTATCTGACTATGGACCATGTATTTCATTTTCGGACTTTGGAATAACGATTTGTTTTTTGACTAACGGACTTTTGGAATAACGAGCCTTCGGGATAACAAACTGTATTTTCATATTTCAGACAGAACTTTGGAATGACAAACCGTAATGATGAATACCTGACCAATGTGAAGACACACCAATTAGTTCCCAACACGAACAACATTTCAATGGTTAATTTGTCTTTATTTTCCTTTATAAGAATCACAGCAATGAACTAATATTTAGTCCAAGCTGGTTATATTGTGCACAGTCATTTAGAATTTCTCGAAACCTTTCCGACTAGAAACCACAATATGTACCCGCAAATTCACCTTTCTTTATAAAAGATGTATAATACATATCATCTTGTAGTAATACTGCCATATTGTAAAGAGATATAAATCCAATGTCATTCAATAAAACTTATTTTTGCCTGGCCATTACAGGTATTGCAATTTTATCGACGCAACGAATATTGATTCCGATCTATTTCTTTTGAAACAAATTGACTGTGCGTGTGTCTATAAACAGAACGACGGCGCTTTTATTTTTCAATTAATGATTATAACAGCAATTTCGGAACACCTATCAATTCATCATACACTCACTTTGACTCGACAATACCTGACCAAACGTCACTACTGTAGGAAATAAAAAAAGGCAGTGCATCGCGGCACAGTAAATGGGCACCTCTGAGGGCAACCCCCCAAGAAAAAAAAAAAAGAGAGAAGATTCCATTTATTGTCTGTGATGTCAGCAATTTTCAGTCCCCTGGCTGGCTCTTAATAATTTATGCATCGCTTCTTAAAAGGGCATTATGAAAGTAGCACTGGATGGGTGCAAGCACAGAATCAAACGTCAACACTGCGATAGATGCACCCTCTAGGTCAAGTGCTTGGAAACTGATATATCAGTAAAGTAGCGTCTGAACAATCTAATTGCCTTCACCAACCAGGCATACAAGCAACAAGGCACAGTAGCTAGCAATTAGGATGTACGTGACGCTCTTTTTAAGCGATTAGTCATTTGACAGAGTTCCAAGTTCTTTTTTAGCCCTTCTGCATTTTTGTATTCGTATTTCTCCCATTTGCATTTTCATTCGTATTATTTTTATTTTCCATGTCGACCATGGATGATGTTTGCTGACCACGAAAGATACACAATGGCACGTACTCTGCAATATTGTCCTGACCTGTGCTAGAGTGATCAGAACTGGGATCGAGACAAGCGTTCAATCTTTCACCTGAGAAACAACATCATGTGGATCCTATTGGTTGCAGGACTATCAATTTCTCTTTATCGCCTTCCAGTTGTTTCATCAGGTGAGTATTTACTTCAAGAATAATTTCATCGTTGCAATATAAATCTTCTATACATAAAACCGTTTTTTCACATTTGGAGGTGGCATACAAATGGCAAGTTAGATGTTGAGCATGGGCAAATCTCATTTGCCCATTATTGTGATTTCTGGACAATTGGATAACAAAAGAAGAATTCTAATTTGCTGTTAGTTGTTTTTGTTAAGTTTAAAGGTGAGTCTTTGTGAAAGAAGTACAAAGTCGTGATTACGGTAATGCCAGTCTATATAGATTCTTTGTAGGGCAGAAAAATGAGAATGGGTTGATTCGATAAGAGACAGGAATTCTGACTAGGCCTACATAAATGCAGTATTGTTCTCTTCTTTGGAAAGAACGGAATGTTTTGCAAAAAAAAAAAAGGGAGGAAAATGTGCCCTTGAAATTTGCAGGAATGTCATTTTGTGTGTGTGTGTGTGTGTGTGTGTTTTTTTGTTTTGTTTACTGTTGTTACAGACTAGAATCGTTTGGAAACTCTCATCATAGTACACAAATCTAAGAAATCATGTACCTGTCGAAGGAAATCAATAATAAAATGATCTGATCCTAGAAAACGGTCATTCCTTGCATCACAAAACGGAAAAAAAAGAAGTTACCAGACATGGAATTTTAGTTGCAGGAAGATTTTAAGCTTTAAAATATTACGCACAACTCAATTCAAGTGGACTGTCCTAACCAGTCTAAATATTGGAAAGAAAGCACGTTCTGGAAGAGTGTGTATACGGAGAAAGGATGCCCTGAAGTAAAGGGTCTATTCAAGCACTTGATTTTTCCAAGCCGTGCTCTCTGCAGTGAAAGAGTAAGAAAACAGGACGTGAAATCCATATAGCAACAACAATGAAGAGATTGTCGAATTATGCTGATATTGAGTATGCTTTGTTAGTGCACTCAACCTACGATTGATACCAACATTCCTTTTGAGGCCATCGACGCAAAGAAAATCAGTGTTCCTATGATAACCACAAAAAAAAAAAAAAAAAATACGATTGCCTCCACAGCATACCTTTCAACCAATACATTTCATTCTCTTCGCCCCAGATTGCATTATTGTTTGGCTTTCAAGTTCATTGCTGCGCTTGACCAAATCTATATTTTAGTTTCTACCTTGACAAAGCTGTGAATATTTGATGGCCTCCATTCTTTGTTTGAGTGTTCTGCTCGGTTAGAACTTTTCTAGACGTGGGACAACCATCATATCACCGGCCTTCAAACATTGAAAGTTGACAACGCAATACATGGCAATATCTAGAGTGTACGTTCAGGAACCTGAGAGTAACCAGGCTTATATGTACATAGCATGTTCAGTGTTGTTTACTGGAATGGTGTCAACTTTATGCCATTACTAAAGTGGAATGAACCATAAAGTACATGTAATGTGGATTCAGTGAATACCATTAATTCAACAAACCGGAGAAGACTGCAGGAATTTTGCCAAAGCGTTATTTATATACTTTTGCTCTCTGTTTTTTATATGATTATAATGTATATATAATATTATATATATATATATATATATCATGCACATTGTTTTATAGCAATGTGTCATTGTTGCCGGATGGAAACGCTGCAAGAAAGATTACAAAAGATAACAAGTGGTTCAGGTAAAACTGAAAAGTCTGACATAACACATTTTAAGTATATGAAAAAAATAATACTAATAGTTTCATTAGAAATCTAAAAGCTACATGCGCAGGAAAACTGCGCAAGCGGTTGTAGTGTACATTGGGAAATTATCGCTCAATTAATTTCATTTGCGAAATGCGCGTACTTTACAAGAGAAAGCAATTATTTTAGCAGGTTGGTTGTGATTTGTAATCTAATATTCCCCATTTTCGCACATTGTTCAAGAGTAAACATGGAGAGTAACCGTAGATGACATGTATGTCCTATCATTAAGCCATGTTACATGCTTGTCCAGAAGCGTCCACTTCAATAATTTTCAATTTTGTGACAGGAAAACTGCAATGTTTAGGGTTTGCTGCTCCCTTTCATTGGTGTTTATACAAAGGCAGTTGAGTCTGAAAAGTCACCTCAGCAAAATAAGACCGCAATGAGGGAAATGGTACTTTTGTCAGTGAGGCGATGCACGATTGCATAATAGTCATTGTCCGAACATCTGAATGTGCTCATTAAGATGGAAATAATCAGGTGGCGGGGGTGATGATGGGATTAAAAAAAAAAAGACCTTCGTTTCTAGTCCATGTGTAATAGGTCCATGTTCTTCCAAAGATCACACTCATTGCCATGCTTACGTGTTGTAATGACGCATGTTTTGAAAGTTTCTTTAAGCACGTCCTTGTCTTCAAGGGTAACAAGGTGAGTCCATTACACGTTTATTGAAACTAGCACAGTTCCTTTCTTCGATAAGAAAATTTGATAAAAGATTGGATTACAAAACGCCTTGACGCAAACTCCTTTGCAGAAGAGACAACGCCTGTGCGGCTGGTCGGTGGAGGAAGTCTAACCGAAGGGCGAGTGGAGCTGTATTATGACGGCGAATGGTCGACAGTCTGTGACGATAACTGGGATATCCGAGACGCAAACGTTGTGTGTGTCATGCTTGGCTATCTTGTGGCTGGACGTGTTGTATCGGGAGCCGAGTTTGGACCAGGCACAGGGCTGATCCTACTGGACGATGTGAACTGTGACGGGGACGAGACTGATATATTACAGTGCCCCCACAATGGACTTGGTACTCATAATTGTGGACATCACGAGGATGCGGGCGTCGTCTGCCTAAACATTTCTGGTATGAAATGATTAAGAAGAGGTGTTCAATCTCCATAAAAACATAAATGAAACAATGGGGCCGTCCAGAGTTTCAGTATTGAGACGCAATTTGTGTATTTAAATTCTGAAGAGTGAGTACTTCATAATAAAACTAAGATAATTTCTTCCATATCATAGACCCCCCCCCCAAAAAAAAAAAAAAAAAAAAGACAGAAGAACGTAATGTATATATCATTTAGAATTCATGATCTTTTGCATTAACTTGATTGCAGTTCAAACAACTCCTGTGCGGCTGGTCGATGGAGAAAGTCTGAACGAAGGGCGAGTGGAGCTTTATTATGACGGCGACTGGTCGACAGTCTGTGACGATAATTGGGGTATCCGAGACGCTCAAGTAGTGTGTGCCATGCTCGGCTATCTTGGGGCGAGACGTGCTACACTGGGAGCCGAGTTTGGACCAGGTACTGGACTGATCCTACTGGACGATGTGAACTGTGACGGGGACGAGATTCATTTATTGCAGTGCCCCCACAACGGACTTGGTACTCATAATTGTGGACATCACGAGGACGCGGGTGTCGTTTGCTTGAACATGACTGGTATGCATAAAGTTTCTGGTTTGTATATCATGTCTATCTACACGTATAGTGTATGATAATAATATTCGTTTATTGAGAGACGAGAAGTTACAGTTCCAGTATTCATGTATCCACGACGCTCAATTTCTGACTGTTTTTCTTTTTCTTCTGGAATTTAATTAACAATTATCAATAGTCGCCCAATGACATTTCCGAGCAGAAATATGCATATTCGAATGTAATCATTTTTGCTTCTGCCACTCGATATGTAGTACATAAGATTCCCCCTTCACTGAAATCAATCATGTGGTTAAACCTTATGAAATAGCACACTGTATGTTTATTGAATCTGAATCAAAGTGTTATCATTGTGATCATCATTATCATTATAATGTCATCATTATCATGATGTTATCATAATCATGAAGTATATCCAATACATTGTAGTGTAGGCTTGAAAAAACCTAGACAGCAATGTTTGAAGCGTTTCATTGAATGCGTTGCAGTTTTTTTTTTTTGTTTTTTTTTTTTGGGGGGGGGGAGTGATTTATGAATTGTTGATAACCTCCTTTTTCAGCTTCATTACATAGAAAAGTTACAAAAATGTGGCACTAGAGATGATTCAGTTCAAACAAAAGTGGAGATTCAAAAAGATTTGTAATCGTGGTTCTTAACTCAGTAGAAGGTACAGTAAAACCTCGTATGCGTGCTGGGTATTTTTTTTTAATAGAGAAGCTGCATTTTTAAATGCAAATAATGTGGGAAAGACATACTACATGTATTTCAAGTGGGGGAGGGGTCACTTTTCATATTTCTTAAATAGTATGTTTGTTTGAGATACCGAGACAAGGATGTGTCGCACCACATCAGACAAAATATTCAAGAGAAAGGATTGACATTGAGATGAAGTACGATAGAATACTTCTTCTCCTTTATCCACTGTCAGCGGCAAACGTTCACGAAGTCTTGCGATTGGTCGGTGGCAATGAACCAAACGAAGGTAGGGTGGAACTGCACTTTGACGGCAGCTGGTCAACCATCTGCGACGATGACTGGGACATGTTTGATGCCAACGTGGTCTGTTCAATGTTGGGCTATCTACAAGCAAGCCGAGCTTCATCACAGGCAGAGTTTGGTCCTGGGACCGGACCAATTCTCCTGGACGACTTGATGTGTAGGGGCAGTGAAATAAGCATCTTTGCCTGTCCACATGGAGGCATCGGCGTTCATAACTGCGGTCACCACGAGGACGCAGGAGTTGTGTGCTCGAACGCTACAGGTATGCTTTTATGTACGGTATTATTTTAAAACAACTAAAAACAGCTATTTATCATTTGCAGATTCAAAAAAAACAGCTGAAGTGTTTCAAAAGAGTTTGAGGAATAGATAGGTCACAGAATGCTGTGGACAACATTATTATAAAGAAAATATAAAGAGAATTCCACACACACACACACACACACACACACACACAAATCACCTTTCTAGCATAATGAAGGATCACTTGACTTACCGCTTTCAGAAAGCAGGGGAATGATTGTTATCCTTAACATTATGTCAGTATCAAGTTGATGGAATGTGAAATTTTCATGAAATATTTTTTTGGGTGTAACTCCCTTTATATTTTCTTTATATTGTTGTCCACACATGACACCATAATCTCTAGAAGTCTCCTCATCCAGAGGTTCCAACACCAAAACTTTACAAATTCATAACTTTTGCATCGATTGTCCGTTTTTCCTCAACCTTTCACTGGTGTATTCTACTAATGTTGCTCCTTTCACTCAGTCCACGTTTCTCTAAGGTTTGGGTTTCCTTTAAAGAAGAAATTTATAGGAAATAATATCGTATGAATTGACTGTTTTCCATCATTTAATGTTATTTTGATTAATTTCTGACATAAATCATGCAATAAAGTTGTCTCTGCTTTGAATATAAGAATCTTTATTTTTATCAAATTTGAGCACTGGAAGAAGTTCGATGCGGCTAAGAAAAGTGCCAAATCTGTGACGTCACCACGTGTGTATGCAACGCAGTGGGATTTACCTATCTATAGGCAAACTGTGTGCACTTTTCAGGAAATTGGTGTGTAATTTGTTGTCAATCTAGAATAAATCGTCCGCCAAAACTATATATTCACGTCGTGAAATTGTTTGTTTGTTTGTTTGTGTTCATTGGAATCATATTTTACACCCATAAATTTACGGAAAAACAAAGCTTTAAAACCTATCGTCAGCTCAAGATTCACGATTGCCGTGATCAGCTGTTCCTTCGTACAGCCACAATTTGCTGTTATTATTGACACAACAAATCGATCATTGTGGGGGAATTGCGTACATAGCTGAGGTAATCTTACATTCTCATGAAGGATGATAACTAAGGCAAAGAGCTGTAATTGATTGGAAATCATTTTTACACCCATAAATTTACGGAAATACGACGTTTGAAAAGCACAAAACCTACCGTAATCAGCTCAAGATTCGCGATTGCCGTGATCAGGTGTACGCACAACAGTACCAGCAGAATCTTCAGTGAAGAGGTATTCCTTGATGCCGTGATTTCAGCTTGATTCCTTCGAAATGGCATGATGAAGGTTTGTTAGATAAATGTGACCTTCTTTTTCTCTTGTGTGTTGGTTTAAATTCTAATTTCTACCTCAACTTGCTAAAAAAAAAAAACAACAGTCTAACAAAGCGGGAAACTGCAACATTTCCGTGCTGAGCAGCAGTCACGCCACATGTTGCATGCAAGCATGCACCGCTGCTGCAGCGATCCCCATAGTATAACACGTAGGTTGCTTGTAAACAAGGGGGTCCTCGGCGCAGTTGACCAATCGTGAACACGTATTTCGATCACGTGTCTTGGTAAGCAACAAGGCTGTTTACGCGTCTAGGAGACGATTTGCATAAACTTACGCATGTTTCAGACGAATTTATGAATGAAAGTGAGTAGTATGACATCATGTCATGACCATATTTCGAATAAGCAGAGGTAGAGCTTTCTGTAGGTACCAAATGTGTCAGGGTTCAACGCAGAATATCTAAAACACGATCGCCAAAAGAACAGTCATTTCGCCGTAAGCGAAGGCGATTTGGTCTTTAGACGTAAGATTTTGGCCAACATTTGAGATTGACATCCCACTTTTCTCTTCAAAATTCCACATTTTGTAGGTTGTATTTCGAAATGTTGTTGATATCAATCAGAAACTAGAAAATTTCCCCTACAACGTGATACCAAAATGTCACTTTGGTCCCTGAGGTAGGTCATTTTTTTTTTTTTACCTTTTTCGGGCTGTAGCGCGAAATCACATTTGTTTTCGGGTTCTGCCAGAGCGGGTCTCATAGCCGTACGGCAAATCAGCTCATACACATTAGGTGACGTCGCTCAAATCTGATGTTTCTTGTAGCGAACGGAGCTACGTGGTCATGGAAATTGGGTGTTTTTGCAATCTCAAAAACAGTTTGGCGGTAAAGTTACATCGTCTAAAAGATATCCAGTTTTGTTAACTAGCTTCTTAGCTTTCCGTAGATATCAAACTTGTCATATTTCTAGATTCTCTATAAATTTCTGCTTTAATGCATTTTCTAATTTGCTGCGTTTTATGTAAAATCGCGTATCAATATGTGAACTGAGCATTTTAATCAGTTTGATAGCAGAGGTGTATTAAAATTCTCACTTTTATGACAATGACAGGACAAACTCTCCCTGGGAATGCAAACGTCGCTTATATCTTTATGATTTTTTTTTTATATTTATTTATTTATTTATTTTTTTATTTTTTTATTTTTTTAGTATCGTGTCGTATTTTTCTTTCCTGGTGAACAGTGGTGTAGGATGCTGTGAGGTTATTACCTTCGCCAAGGGAAGAGGTTATGTTTTCGTTACCGTTTGTTTGTTGTTTGTCTGTTCGCGTGCAAAATAACTTGTCTAAGTAGTTAACGGATTTGGATGAAACCATACAGGAAAGGTTGAGAATGACACTAGTAACAAATGATTGAATTTTTGCTGGTGATCCGAGGATTTGGGGGGAATATATGAAGGATTTTTTGATATTTTGACACGTAACAGGATCAATGAACTTGGGATTTCAAGCTGCGCATTGTTGAGGTTTTCAAACGCACTTTCTACGAGGGCGAGGCGCGCCGCGCAGTTGAGAGTCTATGACGTAACAAAGGCTTCTATATTGGGAAATCGGGCGATTTTTTCAGCATGTATACCTATGGGTGTAAATCACTGATCTCTATGAAAGAGCCCAAAGAGCTTTTCCCCAGTGGTGGAGAGGAGAAAAACCTCTTTGCAAGATCATCGGTGGAAAGTAGGTGCTTGGCGGAGGTCTGCGCTCTCAGAGTACTTTTCTAGTTGTCATTGTTATTTTTAATTAATTTGTTGTCTGATATACCATGTCGTAGAGAGCGCCCTGCGTGGTTGCCTCTTTTCTGTGCTCTGAGTTGTTTATGATTTTTGTGTTGTTCTGTGATATTATTTTTGTGTCACTGTGCCAGCTGTATTGTATGTGCTTTGTGAATCTCCTGGACCATTTTTGTGTTAAGTAATTCGAGGATTTGGCTGAAAATCGGCAAACTGGATTTGGGGTTTGATATCATTTGCACGGGAGCCACACCACAGCCTTCATATTCAGGTAGGGTATGTGTTTATGCGCTCATGTGAGCCTAGGGCTGTTAAGCGCGTAGAAGTCATACGCGCTAATGTGTTCATGCGCTCAACTGTTGTATACTTGAATGAGCTGTAGCTTGTTTAATTTTTTTTTAAATTTGTATGTACGTTTTGCACAATGCAGTGATTATCAGTATAATGGAACGAATGAGGAATATGTTTGTTGTGAGTCTAATACTGACTCTTTTGCCATGTATGTATTGTTGTACAGCCACATGCGCTTTTAGTAGGTCTATACTACCAACTGTGAAGAATGATAAGAACATGTCTAGTACCGGTATCAGAGTAAAAGGCTACTCAAAAGCATGCATTTTGTATTATAAGAATGCAAGCTCTACTTTTCACATGTCACTGCTTACCAGTGGAGATGTTGAAATCAACCCAGGTCCGTCATTTAGTGTGTCAGCTACTAAAGATCATGCTGTTGATAACAATACAAGACGTGCATATAGTATTTCGGACCTTTTACAGCTGAACCCTTACAATGTTTACTCCACTCAACCTTCTTGTAAGTGCCTTAGGATTAATGAAGTGACATGGCAACGAATAACAGCACTACAGATTAACAGAGTGAAAAAGACTCACAGAGGTAAAAGAGTAGTAAGACAAAATAGGGATCAAACTGTGAAGTTGTTACACGAAAGAAAATTTGTGAATTCTGATATTTCATGTATGAATATGAAATTTGCTATGTTAAATGCCAGATCGCTGAAGAACAAAACCGCTGAGTTTGTAGATTATATTCTTGATCATGAATTAGACATTGTTGCTATTTGTGAAACATGGCTTACGCCTAATGATGCTGCTCCGATTGGTCAATTGACACCACATGGCTTCACATTTAAGCACATTCCCAGAGTTGGCAAACGAGGAGGAGGAATAGCTGTGTTGTTTAAAAGTCATTTAGATATCAGAATTGTAGATTCCCCAAATGTTACAACATTTGAAATGATTCAGATGACTCTGAATTATATGCAGAAATCGTTGCATTTCATCAATGTATATCGTCCACCCAGTTCAGTACAGTTTCAGATTTTCTTGGATGAGTTTTCTAATGTTCTCGATAGACAGCTTCTCTGCTCGTCTGACTTGTTGATTGCAGGTGATTTCAATATACCTGTGGACTCATCAACTTCGAATTCGAAGTTGTTCTCTGAATTATTGTCAGCCTTTAATATGATTCAACATATTAATGAACCAACTCATAATCGAGGCCATGTATTAGATCTGCTTATAACTCATAAAGGTAACACTGTACAACTTTGTAATACCGGTGTTGTGGAAGGTATATCAGATCATTCAGCAATAATGTGTGAATTGAACCTTCCTAAACGTTGTATCAAAAAAACATTTGTTGTGACACGGAATTTGAAATCTGTAAACCCACAAGAGTTTGTTGCTGATACTCATGTTAAGTCTCTTTTATCAGCTGAACCTCAAGTTAATAATGTTGATGATGAAGTGAATTTGTATAACACCTTACTCACTGCCACCCTTGATAAGTTGGCACCTGAGAAACGAATCAAGGTCACAATACACCCCAATACGGAATGGTATACCCCAGAAATAGCTCAAGCAAAACTGCTTCGTAGACAGTTAGAAAGGAAGTCAAGGTCCACAAAACTGGAGATTCACAAGCAGATGTATCATGCACAAAGGCGATGTGTAAATGCCTTGATTAAAGATGCTAAGTTACAATATCATTCAAAAAAGGTTACGGATTGTGGGAAAGATACAAAGAAGTTGTACAAAGTTGCTAATGCTTTACTTTACCGAAAACAGCGATCTCCTTTACCAGAACACCTCACTCATGGTGATCAGGTTGAGTTAGCCAATTGTTTTAATCAATATTTCATTGATAAAATTGTGGCAATCCAACGGAGTTTCCCAACTCGTTGTGAACAGCCAAATGACATTGTATGTGAAGTCAAGTCAGAATTGAGTGAGTTTCAGTCTGTCACTGTTAATGAGATAGAAAAGCTTATTAAGAACTCACCTAACAAATCATGTGAACTTGATCCAATCCCAACAGATTTGGTTAAGAAGTGTGGCAGAGTTTTAGCACCCGTTATCACAAGAATCATAAATGCTAGCCTGAGATTAGGTGTAGTTCCACAGGTGTGTAAAAAAGCAGTTATTCATCCAACTTTGAAAAAAGCAGGCTTAGATCAGGAGTGTTTAAAAAATTACCGTCCAATTTCAAATTTACCTTATTTAAGTAAATTGCTTGAAAAGGTTGTTTTCTCACAACTGACAATGTATCTGCAAGATAATGAATTGCTTGATTCATTTCAATCTGCGTACAAGCCTGGTCATAGTGTAGAAACACTGTTAGTCAACTTATCAGATATTGTGTTCAGAGAATTAGATAGTGGTAA
Source organism: Diadema setosum (assembly GCF_964275005.1). NCBI lineage: Eukaryota > Metazoa > Echinodermata > Echinoidea > Diadematoida > Diadematidae > Diadema > Diadema setosum. The sequence continues at coordinate 32,432,824 of NC_092693.1, read as the reverse complement.
CATCACTGCTCTTATCATGCTTGATATGAGCTCAGCTTTTGACACAGTCGACCATGCTATTCTGATTCAACGATTGAGATATTTGGGCATCAAAGGAACTGTTCTTGATTGGTTTATATCCTACTTATGTGATCGATCTCATTATGTCAGAATTGGTGATTCTACCTCTTGTAAAACTATGACAAAGTTTGGTGTACCTCAAGGTTCTGTTGGAGGCCCGCTGCTTTTTTCTCTGTATATGCAACCAATTAGTGAAGTATTTCGCAAGCATTGTATTAGTTATCATTGTTATGCGGATGATATACAACTTTATTTGTCTTTTAAACCCACTGTGTCTTCATTGTCATCCGCCATTGTAAAACTCGAAGCATGTTTGCAAGACCTGAAAATTTGGCTTACATCCAATGGCCTTAAACTAAATGATGATAAATCTGAGTTTCTGTTATTGGGATCAAAGCATATGTTAAGCAAAGTTGATTATCAGTCATGTCATGTCAACATCGGTAGCACTTGCATTACTCCGTCGAAAACAGCCCGTAATTTAGGTGTCATATTTGATCAGGAAATGTCATTTCGAAGTCATGTAACTCATATTCAGCGGAATGTTCGATATCAGTTGCGTAATTTAAGTTTCATAAGGAAATATTTGTCTAAATCTGCAGCTGAGATACTTATTCATGCTTTGATTTCTTCTCGGTTGGATTTTTCGAATTCATTGTTGTGTAATCTTTCAAAAAAAGATGTCACAAAACTTCAACGGTTGCAAAATTCAGCTGCCCGATTGTTAACTTTTACTAATAAGTTTGATTCCATGTCACCAGTTCTCCGTTCCTTACATTGGTTACCTGTAGAAAAAAGGATTATTTTCAAGATTCTGTTATTAGTACATCATTCAGTTCATTCTTTTTCCCCAATATACATAAGTAATTCTGTTCAAAAATACAATCCGACACGAAGGCTACGTTCATCATCAGATGCATTCTTACTCCAAACACCCAGAGTAAAACATGGATATGGTGATCGTGCTTTTTCCGTTATGGGACCAAAATTGTGGAATCAGTTACCTCTTCAGTTAAGGGAACTGTCATCTACAGAGTCATTCAAATCCAAACTTAAAACTTATCTGTTCCTTTCATACTGAGGACTGTAATTGCTGTATGTCATTAATATTGGATTAATATTGTATTTTTAATTGATATATGTTGTATTCTTTATTTGGTATATATTTGCTTTTGTTTACCATTTTTTTTCTTTGCTGAAATGTTTGAATATGTATATGCATGTAAATATATATTTTTTCATTTTTGAAGCGCCATGAGCACTGAAAAGTGGACCTGTGCGCTATACAAGTAGCCACTATTATTATTATTATTATTATTTTTTTCCCCTCCCAAAGTATCCAATACAGAAATAAGCCTTCGGCTGATTGGTGGGAACGGTCCAAACGAAGGCAGAGTGGAGATATTCTACAACGGGACCTGGTCCACTGTCTGTGACGATGGCTGGGACTTACCAGATGCACGGGTGATTTGTTCAATGCTAGGATATCACGGCGCAGCTCGTGCTACAGCGTCTGCCGAATTCGGACCTGGTACGGGCTCTATCCTATTGGATAACGTGACTTGCGAAGGGCATGAACCAAACATTTTTGAGTGTCATCACAACGGGTACGGCAGACACAACTGTAGCCACAACGAAGACGCAGGTGTCGTGTGCACAAGTGCAATAGGTAAAACCATTCTATATCCTGTCTGGTCCTGAAGTGTATTGACCATGCTCTGTTAACACATTCTATCCATGAGCAGTGCCAACTTTTAAAGCTGTGGCATTATCCTTTCAAACGTTATTGGAGTTGAAATTGTAGAATGTGTAAAGGTTTTTTTTTTTTGTGGTTTTATTTTTAGATGAAAAGGGGACTGTCAGGCACACCTAATCACACTATTCTACAAAAAATGTTGCAGAAAAAACTAAATCGATGTAGATTTTGATTCGGTAGTATGCTAAAAGCGTGCAAATTAAATCTGTTCGACTGGACTTGTGAAAATCACGGAGAGAACAGTTCTGTGACTCGTCCTAATCACTGTCTAGTCTGTCTGGCTGGAGAGCATTCACCCATGGAGGGTGGATGGGCGTTAAACACTATTTTCCATTAGTTAAACACAATTTTTCGTTCGTTAAACACAATTTCCCATTAGTTTTATGATCCCGAACTTAACCATAATGTATTTTTGAGAAAATAATATGAAAGACTCGAGATTGACTTGGTTGATCCATCTCACCTATTTTGAGTTATGACACAAAATCAATGAGAGACTTTTTGCTGTTGTGATGCACGGCCAGACATATTGACCGATTCGGGTTCGTTGAGGGCAGCAGACATTTTATGGCACTGGGCGCAGCCATGAGCTCAAATTGCGGTGTCTCAGCCGACCCCCCCCCCCCCCCTGCTCTCCCCACCCCAAGAGCAACATGTTTATCGCGCACTTGTAACAAAGGTTCGCGCACTAAGCAAGCATTCGCGCACTCAGTACGAGACGCCCATTGGCTAAAACAACCATGCATCAGTTTCTCATTAAGCGCGCGTGAGAGGGGTGGGGAGTGGGAAGGGGGGGGGGGGTCGGCTGAGACACCGCAGTAATGGCGCTGCCCATGCCAAAAATACACATAGCGCGTCACAGAATCGGTCAATAGGCCTATGAATTATGCATATAATGTATATATGATATATATATATATATATATATACACAGTACATATACATACATATGCAAAATGTATAAAAACATCCTAAACATACCTTAATATACCTATGTATTATGTAATCGATATGCTTCAACAATGAAGAATAAAACACAAAAATTATTGTCGCACGCTTTCTCAGCTCAAGGTTCTCTGGTCCCTGTTCCATCGGCGGTAAAACTTTGTCCAGAGTCATGCCAACAAAACGCACATACATTCTGCTATTGTGACTCCATCTGCACGTCCCTGGGGGATTGTTGCGAAGACTTCATCAGCAATTCATCAAACCTGTCCCCCGGAAGTTCCGATACAATCCCGCGCTTGGAGTATTGGTCTTGCCTTACAGTACCATTAGAATTTCATCTTAAGAACTGGTTACTTGTGAACAGATGTCCATCTGCCCACGGAAATGCATCGATTATTGAACAATGTGAATTTGTTGGACATGACAGAATCCTAACCGATGATCAAGGCGTTTTTTATGTGAATGAATATTGCGCGGATTGTCACGGGGCCAGAAACACATCGTTACTTCAGGAATATGCCTTCTTCGACAACTTTACAACAAATACTTCACAGGGTCCAATGACATTTCGTAGCTACCGCTTACTTTCGAAGAACGATTCAGTCTCTCCTCCTAGGGAATGCTCTCTTTCATTCAACTCGATTGTCACGACATGCCCCGAGAGTAACGACAGTGTGCCGATGGCGGCCGAAGCCTGTGGACGCTTTTCATCGGTAGTACATGTGGATGGTAGACCCTATAAAAACCAACACTGTGCAGTGTGTAACCAAGTTCTTGGTAATGAACATTTATTCAATCAACCCTTACTTTGCCCACAGGTTGCCACATTCTTTGCACCCAGCATACCAGGTGACTCACCTCATATAGTCGCAAATGTTGTTGTGTATGCTCCAGAACAATTTGTGAGAAAACTATGCCCTAACGGATTATTTCTTGAAAACTATCGGTGCATACCCGAAGACGCAGAGTGGCCATCCTGTCAGTCTCTCCTCTTATCTTACGCTGTCCTACAGAACAGTGACGCAGTGGGATGCCTTACAGGTCTCGGAATTCAGTCAGTATTGACAGAAAGGATTGAGAACACAACGTCTGAAGCCGATACATTATATATCTACGATATCGTTGGGCAAGATTTGCCTCCTCGTAGTGAAATTATGATTATGATAGTAAACAGCATTGCCACATTTAACAACACATGTCCCGAGATAGAAATAGAGCTTCAGGAGGCTTGCCTCATTTCAGACGCGAGTGCCGGTGTTGGTTGTCAAGGAGAATGGTTTACAGGCCCCCCGAAATATTTCCAGCCTGTGCAGATCAACGGATCAAACTATGTTTTGTTTAACGAGACTTACATCAATCCGATAAAATGGAAAAATGCCACAACCTACTCCCGTGTATCTCAAGCTGCTATATTTGAGGCAACAGCACATTTTCATCTGTGCGGAAAACGCGAAGATATTCTGGACTGCCCGTTTGTTTTGATTGACACATTCGAAATTATCACTCTGGAAAATAGAACTGGTTTGAAGATCAGTGGTCATGATGTGTCAGTACCACAGGGGGAATACGCCTTACTGCCGAACGGGAGTGCCATAGTATGCTGGTCTTCTGATTTAGCTGACAGCGGACTGTGGTACTTTTCACCCCTCACGAAAGCACAAACTATCGTTGGTCATGTTGTGATTGGTTTATCATCACTATGTCTCTTAGCAACAATGGTGACGTATTCCGTTCACGAGCAACTACGAAACATTCAAGGCATATCTGTTCTCAACATGATCATTGCTTTACTGATTGGACAATTGCTGATAGAGTATCCAACCACTCATCTTCATCCATGGCCAGCACTTTGTCAGACAGTCGGTGTTCTTGCACACTTTTTTCTCCTCGCTGCGTTTAGCTGGATGAATGTTCTGGCCGGGAACCTTTGGCGTAGTTTTTCTCTGACCGAATTCAAATCGAAGCTAAGTCGTGAGAAAGTACGAGATGTCGTATTGCGCTTTTGCGTGATAGGTTGGGGTGTACCGGCTCTCTTTGTTTCTCTCTGTCTTATTGTGCATTTTGAGGGGCGTGACGTTTTCTCGTTGAGGTACGGTGGTAGAGGCTGTTGGATATATCCTTTCAGAGATAACGTCATTGTTTTCCTCATACCGGTTGCCTTGAGTCTCACGCTGAATGTCGTATTCTTCATTCTTACTGTTCGTGAAATCAAAGCGCTGAAGAGCAACTCTGAAATTCTGACTTCAAACCATGATAAGAAGGAGCGAAGACACGAATTGATTACTTACACAAAGGTAGGTGATGACTAAAACAAAATTCACTTTTATCAATTAAGGGTTAAATATGTCTTACACGATAGAGTAAAACCTGCAATAGCTGCACAAGAAGAACATCTCTCTTTAACATTTTTTTTTTACTTTCTAAGACTATATTCAAAGCAGTCGACCAAATGGCTAGACAGGAATATCATTTAAATAAGCTTTGTTTCGAACCCAAAAATTTGATATGAAAAAACGAAATAGAGGATTTTAGCGAGCCTTTAAGCACTGTTGAAATTCGGCATTCATTGTCCCATCATAATTATGAATAACATTTGAATATAACTACATTTCTTTTAAATGTAATTTTATACAAAATAGATCATATAATACTGTTGTACAATTCTTTCTTCAACGATTTAAATTACAACGTGGATTACATAGAAAGAGGTATTCATATGTACAGTATTTAAAAAAAAAGACTGCACAATACAATAAAGTACGGAAATACTTCTTGTCTTGTTTTTCGCTCTGATTTTCTCCATGCGTTGCAATTAGATCTCAAGCTTGATGGGATTCGGATGGATAACAAGTTTCATTGCGGCTGCGGTCCAGCTTTCTTTCGCCTTTTACGTCTTCACTCTGGCCGTGGCTGTCCAAGGAATTCTGGTCTTCTGGTCATTCGGTCTCAACAGAAGAGTCAGAAAAATGTGGCAAGACTTGGCTAGGAATAAATTCGGTCAGACAGAAGGAAATAGGAACAAAAACGAGCAGGTGGTCGCTACTAGTTCTAACCAATTGGGCACACATTCAACCTCATTGTAATGAAAAGAAGCAACCATTATTAGTAATGGTGGAGAATAAAGGAACTCTCATTTTCAAACTCAGATTTTTTTTTTCGTAGTTGTTCTGCATTTCATAACATTGGATGATGTTTGCCAGATAGATGAATAGATAAATAAATAAACTCGTAGATAAATCCGCGTAACTAGAAAAAAGTAAATAGCATTTTTAGCAATGGATGATCTTCATTCTTCGGTGTGATTTGTTTGATGGGATTATCGTAATTCTTTGTCACTTAACTAATCAATTGATAGAAGAGAAGTATTATTCCAGCTATTTTACCAAACCATGTATTTATTAAACCATATTTCGTATTTTGTAAATTATAATTATATACAGTTGTATGGGACCCTGAGTCATCAAACCTCCAAAAAGTCGTCAACATGGATTTTCACAAATTCTGAAAGAGTAGAAAGATTTACAAAAAGAAAAAAAAAATGAAATAAAGTTTGTTACGGCACGAATTGTCGCCCTTCCATAATTTGTCGCCTGTGTGCTGCTTGTGCAGTTCCCAATTTCTGAACTCGATGGCGACAATTCGTGCAGGCAAAATGAAACGTAGCTGCACAAATTGTCGTCGGCCATGCACTATGAATTGTGTGGTTGGGGTACCCTCCCTAAATGTTATGTGTCTTTGTTCATTTTTTTTTCACTGCATTCATTTTCTTCCATCAGTCTTAACTTTAACTTCCATAATCACTATTTTTTATCCCAGAATACATGAGCAAATGATTTCGACACGCCGTAAATAATTTCTCAATCGTTAGTTGATTTTAGCACAAACGAACTGCCGTATGCACACCCCGAATACATATGTATTTATAAACAAGCACCAACAAACATTCGAACAAATCCTCATAATGCATATAAACTACCTCAACACACATTCTTCCATAATATGCAATAACTTTTTTTTTTAATAATATTCTTTATTTGAGTTTCATTCAATATCAAATCCATATTAACAATAAAATTAATGTCCACCAACAAAATGATTTTTACCAAATCATACCCTGTTTTTATAAGAGAAATAACATGAAATTCTGCATAATTCTCAGTAATAACACACACACACACACACACACACACACAGAGGAACGGACACTCAATTATCATGTGCGCGCGCACATACACACTTCCTTGAAACCTCACCGTGACTTTTTACATGACTTGTTTGCATGGATGTAGCCATGTAGGTTATGTGTATTTCAATGATTATGTCAAGAATGATATTACCCCCTGAAATGTGCTTCGAGGGCGAGCGACAATTTCCATGCGCAATTATTTGTTGCCTGTTTCAGGGGGCGACAATTGGTGTGTTTGTGTGTCGAGGTGTACATATAGCACTGCAGCTTGTGTTTGTGTGTTCATACACTTCAATTATTAATTAACTTTGCATTTCATATTATGAGCACCATTCTTGGAGCATTTTCTTTCAATATTCTGAATTCATATTGATCAATCTAAATGCTTGCCTAAGAAAACAATGAGATAAACTACAATTATATGATTTATGTGTAGAATGGTGTCGAAATCAGGCTCGGAGCACGTGCAAAGCGAAAGAAACAGAAAAACAAAAATCATGTAATTACCTTTGTACAGCCCACTGTATGTTAATTATTTTTTTTTTCCAGAGGATTACTATTCTTACCGTTTTTTCATTAACTATTCGTCAGTTTTGCGAAAAACAAATTTAAGACGTGTTTCATTAGCATATGATTAGTAGGTGTTGAATTGAGTTTTTTCCTCTCACAATGTATATTTTGTACGCTATAGTTTGTATTACATTTTTGTCATATGCTTTTCACAAAACATTTTTTTGCGTGTGTGTGTGTGAAATGTATACTTCCCATCATGTATTACCATTTGTTGGATGAAAATAAAGTATGAATTGACATTTAATTGAAATCAGAACAAACAATGACAATGGGCTCCCATTCACCCAGGGTAGCCACATTAGTGTTAGCACTGTTCTTTCATTGGGTCCTGTCGTTTTCATCGCCCCAGCCTTGTCAGGTTCACATTACAACTGCATCGAGAGGGAGACCGTTGGGGTGTGTGCATGTGCAGGTGTGTGTGTGTGTGTGTTCGTGATGACATAAAATGTACACTCTTACCTTAAACTAGCAAAATGTAAAATGAAGAGCAATTTTACATCAGAAAATACATCATCATTGAATGATAATTAAATCACAGAAACGTGAGATGATGTATCACCTTGTACAGACACAAAATATTGCCTATGTCACATTCTGAAAGATATCACTGTCTTATTTTGATAAACCCTCCCAAATATTGAATAGAGAAATAGGAAAAATAAGATGCATAAAAAAGATGCATAAAAAAGGGAATCTTTCTTACAATTAAAAAAAGAAACACGTTAAAAATATCCTTTGCTACAACCTTATATTGAAAATGTTGCAAGGTAAAGATTTCATATAAATAAACTGACTAGTACTATTATCATGGGGCTCTCCCGGAGAATGTCTTGAAGCCTTTTAAAAATCAACTGGAAATATGTCACCTATACATAATTATGAATAATTTATGTAACTTGGAAAGTTATCGTTGAGGTCATGGATATGAAGCAAAAGGAAGAGTCAACATTTTAAATTGTGCATGAAGGACAAACGCTTTTATAATCTTAAAAGATGTACTACACATTGTTGTAGTGATCATTTTGTTATCAGTTATCAATGCAGGTCCTACCACGCCCTACGCAAGCTTCAAGAAATGGATTCGACAAAAAAACAGATGTTTCACATTATTTAATCATGCCACATGACAATTCCTTAGTGTTGTTTTTTTTTTTAACCAGCAGACCATGGCATAGTGAAATCCTTGAAAGCTACTCAAATATCCATTGTGAAAAAGTAGCAGGCCTCCCTCAAACAAAATGGCAGCACAAGAACACCTCTTTTACTCTCAACTGGCATAGCATGCAAAATCGGAAGAGTATAGAGTCATTCAATAAAAAGAAAAGAAAAAGATAACTCCTCTCGCATTGATTTCTTATTTTTGCTTTTCTCCCACAGGAACCTTTTCAGGACTTAACTGTCATCAATTTTCCTTTCCAATTTTTTTTTCCTTCTCAGCAGCATTTCATTCTAGGATCCATACTAGCTCCCTCTGATTTACGTCTTGAATTTCAATTTGTTCTTTTCTACTTCTTTTGTTTGTCCCCCCCCCCCCCCGCCTCTCTCTCTCTCTCTCTCTCTCCCTTCTATCAACATATTCTCATCTCTCCTCTACTTACCTTTCCTTCGAGGGATTATTCGTCCTTTCTCCATTGATTCCGCATTCCATAGCCACACTGTTCGCCGACTTCGTTTTTCTTCTCTTGGTTTCATGAATCTTTACTGCTCTCCCCTATCTCCATGATTCTCCAACATTCAACTCCTTCCTCTTCCTCTTCCCTTCTATTTCATCTTTTCCCCTTCTAACGATGTCCGAACATCCTGCTTGATTCTCACACTATTCTTCCTTACCACTCTCTGTGTTCCTTTCTCTACCGTCTCCACTAGTGCAACTTCAACCTCTAGCCCATTACTGTCTCCCACTCTTCACTTTCTGCCCTCCTCACAACCCCCATATGTCGCTTCCCTCTTCGTCTCTCCTCTTTCTAGGCTCTTCTGCCAAACAGCGATCCGATTAAGGACTACATACACATGGTGGCACCGCAAATCTTTCTTCCTCATTTACTTCACCATGCAAACCTTCAAACAACACATGATGTATTTCTTTTTCTTTTTTTCCAAGTCTCAGTCAGCCCTGAACCATACAAAATTTATCCGATTTCTTCCATTCCCTCCCGTTCTTTTCTTTGATAATGACTTTACAGGGGCATTTATTTGCATAAATGTAGCTTTCAGTAAAGCGCATACCTTACGTCTAAAATATTCATACTCTCTTGCACTGTCACCTGCACACACGACGCACTGTCACTTGCACATACCCACACTTCTATCATACCAGTATAAGTCAATGGTGCTGCGTGCTTTTTTAATTCTTCTTCTTTAAAGCGCCAAATCGCTTTTTTTTTCTTTTCCATTGTTTTTTTTTTTCTTAAGCAAAATGCGTTTGGAATATAACGTTAAGATCAAGAGTTTTATGTGTAAATCCATTGGTGTTGTGATATAATCGTATTATATGGATATGGTCTCATCCACGTCAAGCTCTGCTTATGATGTCGGTCCCCTGTATTGATTTCTCCTTTGTTAATAATATAAGCCTATTATAGGAATACAGTATGCCTTTTTACGTTGCTTTCATTCATATGTTATTACAGACTGATGTGTTATGAAATTGACATTTCTTATGTTGATTTGTATGTTACACTCTCTTTTTTGCATACTCTGTATCACTTTGTTTTCATTCGTTATTGTATTTGGAGAAAGAGAATGTAGAAATAAACCAAACCACCCCCCCCCCCCAAGGGAAAAAATAGAAATCGGCGAATAATATAATCCCTAGCGCAAGCCGTATCGATGTGTTCACTGACCTCGTGGCATTCCAATTTGAATATTAATTTCTGCATTAAACAAAACAACAACAGTGAAAAAGAAACCATTTCGGTTGACATTTGGCACACAAAATATCGAATTGGCCTCAAGAGTTGAAATTGAAGATCCTGCTATCTTATCTTTCCGCAGCTAAACAAAACCGTTGAGATCCATTGACGAATTTCCGATAAAAATTTAGTGTCATAAAACCGTAGATGGTTGGTTTGGTTTGGTTTTATTTCCCGTCATATAAAGCATACAAATGAAATATCTTTACAAATAAACAGAGTTTACAGAAATGCAATGTTATACAAACTATACAAACAAAAGAAAATTAATATCATTAAACGGTACGAGTATGAGTTTACAAACACCGAACCGAAACAATAATAACAAAGACAAAGTGATAAATGAGATAGTGGAAAACGTCTGGAAAACCCATATTCAGCGACACTGTTATAGAGTCACTGGTCTTCCATGGGGACCAGAAGAAGAAGAAGAAAAAGAAGAAGAAAAAAATATAGAAAAAAAAGTGGGAGGAAAGGGGGTAATATCGTCTTGTAATAACAATAATGATATTCAATATTATCTTTTCATTCAAATTAAAAATCGATATACAAATCAAAATAATCATTAATTATACAAACATCATACATGACAAAATCTTTGAATTGTTCATAAAATAGACACGAGTCTCATTCAGTCTAATTGTTTAACAATAATCGCTTAAATGTTACAATTGTTGGGCAGTTACGAATACAAATGGGAAGACTATTGTGCAACTTTATACCTTTATAAAAAAAAATGTGCGTTTACAACTATTTGTTCGAGGTTTTGGTAAAGGAAGATTGTTGTATCGAAAATGATAGGGTTTTTCAACATATGATATATTTTCTTGCAAATAACTGGGTGTTAAATTGTTCAAAACTTTAAACATCATAATTTGAACGTGACGAATTTGACGAGATTTCAAAATTTCCCACTGTAATATTTCATGCATGGATGATACGGAAAAATGAGATTGTGGCTTAATCTTCAAAATGATTCTTCCTACTCTATTTTGAAGTTTTTGTATTTGATCAAGAAGTTGCCCACGTGATGATTGAAATATAATATCTGCATAACCTAGATGAGGTAAAATAACCGTTCGATATATCAAATTTAAATATTTTCTACTGATAAATTGTCGTTAACGACGAAGAAATGAAATCATGCGACCAACCTTTTGACACAAATGATCAATATGAACATCCCATTTAAGTTCAGCATCAATATAAAGGCCCAAATATTTCACACTCTGTACTTGATTTATCATATGGCCTTTTATGCTAAGATCCAATCTATTATACCTTTTAATCATATGACGGTTCCCAATGAGCATACTCAGTTTTTTTCATAATTGATTTTAAGTTTATTTTTGGAAATCCACTTGTCGAGTTTCAGAAGCTCATATCGCAAAATTGATTGAACTGTACGCGGGTCTTTATGAGAAACATATAAAACTGTGTCGTCCGCATACAAATGTACGCTACATAAGTCGAATACAGAAGGTAAATCGTTGATAAATATAATGAATAGCAAGGGACCTAAGATAGATCCTTGAGGCACCCCCAGCTCAATGGGTAATTCTTCAGAACAACAAGTCCCTATACTAGTAACAATCCTCCGATCCGAGAGATAGCTTTCAAACCATTTAAGCGAGGTGCTACTGATCCCTATATTACGCATTGTATTGAGAAGGCATTTTACATTGACTAGGTCGAAAGCCTTTTGAAGATCGACAAATACGGCACCTGTATACATTCCTTCATCCATGGCTTTTAACCACGTATCCGTGACCTTAATCAGTGCTGTGGAAGTAGAATGATTAGGACGAAAACCCGATTGTTCTATTGTGAGTATATCATTCTGATTCAAATGCTTAATCAACTGTTTTTGTATGACTCTCTCAAGGACTTTGGATAAACATGACAATATAGAAATTGGTCGGTAATTAATTGGAATCGATCTGTCACCCTTTTTATGTACAGGAATAATTTTACCAATCTTCCGTTTCTTGGGAACGATACCAAGGGTTATGGATTTATTAATCAAAAATGTTATAGGTTTAACAATTTCATTCTGAGAAATTTTCAAAATATGTACAGATATACCATCTAAACCTACAGATTTCTTATTTTTTAATAATTGTATTTCTTTTAGAATATCTTCTTTACTAACAGTACACAGTTTGAAAGGATGATTGACACAGGTATCAGTAATTGAATTACAATTTTCAGGCTCATTCTCAGATGAATCAGGGATCAGTCCAGTCGCAACATTAGCGAAATGGTGGTTAAACTGATTTGCCATGCTCTGGCACTGACTGGGTGGAGGCTGGGAATTGGAACCTTCCTTTGGTAATAATGAAGCCAGTATTTTCCAAGACTTGCTGGCGTTTTGTTCCTTGGTTAAGTGTTCAATATAATAGCTTCTTTTCGATTTTTTAATCAAGGAGGTTACTTTGTTTTTCAGAACACGGTACATTTTCCATTCAGTTTCGTGAAATTGGTGAAATTGTGAGGGTATATAACAAACTCTCAATAGATTATGAATTGACATTGCTGAAACAATAAGTATCCCAGGGAAGAGATGGATGATATGTTGTTTGTTCTTCCTTCTGGTCATATACCAATGTATACTGGCATATAAACTTGTCGGAGTTGTTATTCAATGACACTATTCTTTTGATTAGGATTTATTGCTCAGCGCTGCCTAGAGCGCTGTTCGTGAATCAAATAAAGTCACTTATTTCAATTTCCAAACCCATATTTTGTGGCTATCCAAAATCAAGTAAAACTTTTAAAAAAGTTTATCTAATGTTTAGAATTCAAAACCCTATCTAATTTTGGGGTTAACGAACCTCACTTTATTTTCGGACTATAACGAACTTTACATTTTATTTTGACTGACGGTCCTTACTTTATTTTCAGGGTGAACAAACCTTTCGGAAAAACGAATTATAAGTCACTTACGGAATAACGAATCCTTTTTGATTTTCCGACTATTGACCCTTCTTTCATTTCAAAAATTCGGAATAACGAAACTTATTTTATTGTTGGAATTACGAACCTTCGGAATAACGAACTGTAAAGAGTTTCATGACACACCAATACGAATTACCATCACGAGGTATTTCAACTTCATCTTGGGTCTTTGCTACTGTCATGTCCCCTCAAATTTACTTTTCATTTTGAGGGACGCCGACAAGTTAACACTCCAGTAAAAGATATATATATATATATACATGTATATATATATATATATATATATATATGTATATATATATAATATCTATATCTATATATATAATATTATGACTCGGAGGAACAATTACAACAGATCACCCATCTCACCCCTGGGATACTTGTATTGTTTAGGCAATGTCAATTTATAGTCTGTTGAGAGTTTCTACCCTCACAATTTCAAAATCCATGACTCTGAATTTTATCGGGCATGCATCAATGGGTCTCAACGATTTTGTTTATGTGGAAAGATGAGATAACAGCTAGGATCTTCGATTACAACTCAGCCTAAAGTCAATCATTTGTGTGTTTGTGTGTGTGTGTGTGTGTGTGTGTGTATGCGTGCGTGTTTGTTTTGTTTAATAATTGTGACCGTGCACCTCAAAACGAACATACAGTCGCACACACTGATTTTGCGTGAGGACTGAAAATAAGTAAAATGGATCAACCTAGCCGAACTTGACTTTTTCGTATTTTCTGAAAGAGCGGGTCTTCGTTTACATTATGCTAAAATTTGGTATCATAAAACGGGCAGGAAAGTGTGTTTTTTAGCAGTTTATCTCGAACATTTTTGGTAGAATAGTGTGATTATAGGTGTGTCTTTACAATCCCTTTTTCATTTCTGAAAAACCTTGTCTACACTCTTCACTTTCAACTCTAATAACTTTTGAAAGGATAGTGCTGCTCTTTTGAAAGTTGGCATTAATTATGGACAGTAGGTGTTAATGAGGCATGCTTAATTTCACTTCAATTTGATATTCCCTTCATTGTTGTTACTCTGGTGGTTTACTTCCTGTTTTTTGTCCCATTCATCGCACAGCCAGCACTGTTTGGTAAAGATTAAGCGCTTGAATAGACACTGTACTTCAGAGCCTCTTTTCTCAGTTCACACTTTTCCTGAGTTTGTGCTTTCTTTCCAATATTTAGATAGATTAGGAGAGTCCATTTGATTTGAGTTATACATCATTTTAAAGCTTAAAGTCTGCTCTTTCAGAATATGGTCTTAACTAAAAATTCATGGCTGGCGACTTTTTGTTTGTTTTGAGGTGCAAATTCACAATTGGAATACAAAGAAGTCATTGAACACATCGAATCGGTTTGCGCTTTGGATTATACTACTTACACAAAGGAGTTACTTTCAAAGTCGGCCTCAGGCGTATAATGTACGTCATTACAGTTTACTATTATATTACTAACATAAGATTTGCATATTGTTCACATAGCATCTTGGGTAAGCACCCCCCAACGGAAACAACTAATGTAGTAAATACTTACATGAAGATGAAAAAACACCCGAGGGCCGATGTATTATATCACATAACTTCATACATGAATGAGAATTATTTTCAGTAATACTTTAGTTAACGTTAAATGTATAAATCACGATCTACATAATTCAAAGGAGAAAGATAAATGTGTACATTGATTCCTTTACCCAAATATATTGTATTGCTAAATTTGCAAATAATGATTCAATAAATTATGCAGAAGAAAGGACTGCCACAATAGGGGCATGCTTGAATACGTGGCAGCCCAGGAAACCTACCTACGTATACATTATTTAGTATAGCAGAATGGAGAAAAATCTGAAAATAATTATAAAATGCATTCGGGTTTCATATGCCAGTACATAAATACTAATAGAAATAATCTCAGATGGTAAATTATGATAATGATGAAAGAGTGACGATGATAAGAAAAATATGTTCATGAAGATGAAGGTGATGGTGTCAAAATGAAATGGCAGGCACAGAAATATTGTGTGTATTTACTGTTTACTATAATTTCAAATCCAATTCACTGGTAAAAATCTGATAAAAACAAAACAAACAGTAACATAATTTTCAATCTTGCCTTAAAAGAATATAACGCTTAACATGATTTGACATAACAGATTGATCCCTTTTAATTTTTCAAGTAATCATTGTTGCTGCAATTTCGAAACATAGTTATAATCAATTCGTCATACCGTATGCGCACTTTGACCAGACAATGGCTGAAGAAACGTCAGTGGCAATAAAAAGGCAGCGCACCAATGCACAATACAGAGGCTGCGGGGGGGGGGGGGGGGGTCCATTCACCGTCCGTAACAGCAATGTACAGTTCCTTGGCCGGTTCACTTACTAATTTATGCATCTGCCGTTAAAAGGACGTTATGAAAGTTACATTTAGTAGCACTGCATGTGTGCACAAACAGAATCAAATGGCAACACGGCATTAGAAGCACGCTGTGTCAATAGTGCCTGAAAGTGATACATCATTAAAGATAAGTAGCGCTAACCACTTATTTTATTATCTACCCCGACCATGGCGTAATAAGCAACCAGCAGAAAGTCGTGGAGTGACAAAGTTCGTATAAATTCGTAATTTGACAGAATTCCAAGTTTCTATTTCTCCATTTCGCATGTTCATTTGTATTTATTTTTCATTTCGTTCGACCATGGATGATTTTTGCTGACTACCAAAGATCCTCGATGACTCTGCAATATTGACACGAGCTTTGCTAGAAGGATCAAAACTGGGATCGAGACGGGCGTCAAATCTTTCGTCTGAGAAACGACATCATGTGGATCGTATTTGCTGCAGGAATATCTATTTTTCTTTATTGCCTTCCAGCTGCTTCTTCAGGTAAATATTTATTACATGTATATAATATCATTATTGCAATAAAAATCTTCCTTGTAACATTTACATTTGGCAGTGACATACACATTACATGTTAGTTTTTTAGCATATAGGCAAATATCCTTCGTACGTTAGTGTAATTGAAGGACGGTTGGATAATGACAGAAAAATTCGAGTTCACTGCTGGTTTTGATGCTATTGATTTTGGAGGCGAGTTCTTGTGAAAGAATGAAAATGTTGTGATTACGGCAGTGCTAGTTAATAGATTCCTTCTAGGGCAGCAGAATGAACAAGGGTTGATTCGACAAAAGACTAAAATTCTGACTATTTTAGTAGGCTTATCATACATGTATGCAGTATACTGTTCTTTTCTTTCGGAGGGAGCAGAGTGTTTTGCAAGGAAAGACGGAAATATGTGCCCTAGGGATGTACATGAATGTCATTTTTGTATCTTGTTCTATTGTTCCAGACTACAATCGTTTAGGAAATTACGCCGCAGTAAAACATGTAAATTATGTATATAATAATATATGAATCATGTATAAGACATCATGGAGCTGGCGTATAAACTGAATAAGAAATTGTCTAATGATCTTAGAAGCCATCATTATTTTTAGCGCTTGCAATCGTCATTCAACTCAGTTGATTTGAATCAAATGAAGTTAAATTGGATTGAATATAATTGAATACAGTTAAGTCCTATTCAATTTGGTTTACAAAAAAAATGCTGGTACCTGCGTGCATACTGAATCTGTAAACAAGGTTTTTAAATCATGTATATGACTAAATTAAATGTCTTGGCTACAAATCGATTCCTCGTATTGCTAAAACAGATAATATTTATCACTGATTCACTCTCGTATTGTCTATCTCAAATCGTACCTGTTGACTTATCTAATTCTTCAATATCAAAATATTAAAATGTATTTTTTTTTTATATTTCAAATCATGTTGTTTTGTAATTATGACTACATAATACAGCTGCTCCAAACAAACAAAAAAAGAAATGCTACCATCCCTATGTGTGCATCCTTTACGTTCATCCCTGCCTTGTTTCATTTCCTTTGGTGTTATTTCTTAAATCAAGAATGTTTGAAATACTCTAGGTTCAAGTAATATTGTGTCTGTGTTTTGTTCATCTGGTTAAAACTTAAAGGACAAGTTCACCTTCATAGACATGTGGGTTGAGTGAATGCAGCAATATTAGTAGAACACATCAATGAGAGTTTGAGGAAAATCGGACAATCCGTTCAAAAGTTATGAATTTTTTAAGTTTCTGCTCAGTCACGGCTGGATGAGAAGACTACTGTAGCTTGTGATGTCATATGAGTACAACTATATCAAGAAAGCATAAAGAAAATTCAAGATATTCTCACTTTTCTCACATAATAAAAGAACACTCGATTTCTCTCTTTAAGAAGTCGGGGGGAATGATATCACCCCTAACATAAGTCAGTGACAAGTCGAGGAAATGTTCACTTTATTCAAAAACTCAAGTTTTGTGAAATTCTCTTTTTATTTTCCTTATATCGTTGTACGCATGTGACATCATACACTGTATGTGTTCTGCTAACATTGTTGCTTTCACTCAATCCACATGTATATGAAGGTGAACTTGTGCTTTAAAGAGGGGCACAAGATACCATTTTACCAAGAGGCCGTTATCCCAGTCAAGTAAACTACTTGTTAATCATGTTGAAAACGGTCTCCTCCACCATAAAATACCTGTTTGTGTATGTATACATCCAACCTCATCTGTTTCTTTAAGTACTCTTTTAATTACACTCATAATTACATTTCATGTCATCGTTGTTGATTTGTCATGATATCTTTTGTGCAAGTATCGAATAGAGTGAAACAACATGAACACAGTACACTGAATAATACTCAAACTAAAGGAAAAGTTGAATTTCTCCTCCACAAGGTTATCTATATAGGTCCCTACAAACACAAGAAAAATGATGCAATGTCAGAACCCTCTATACGCTAGTCAATGGCATTGTCCTACCTGTTTTGGATATATTATCATATATATATCTGTATATATGTTAGGGGATGGGTCTTTTTGGTGTTAATAGTTTCGTGCGTTGTAGATATTGAGCTTTGCCAACCTATGTGAAGAGAAGAACATTTTCATTTAATATCAGAAGTAAAAATGTGTGTGTCTCCTTTCGTGCTGGGTCGTAACTTCTGTCTCTCCCTCTGTAACCTCTCCCTCTACCCGACCCCCCCCCAAAAAAAAAAAAAAAACCAAAAACAAAACAAAACAAAACAAAACAACAACAACACAAAAAACCCAACCAAACAAACAAACATACAAACAAAATCGCCTTGACAGCATAAATTTCAGTCATTATAAGTTCACGCAAAGCAGCAATAGGTACTTGTCGAAGTACCCCATTGTTTTCTCCCATACGCAACGTCTTTTTAACCCCCACAGTGCATGACATAAGATGGAATAAGGATTTGCATTTCATTGTCGCGCTTGACCAAAACCAATTACTTATTCCGTTCTTATTTTGTTTGAATGATTGCTCAATTGGATTTTTTTTTTTTTTTTTTAGATAAATAGTATACCATCAAACTTCAAATCTTGATAGTTTGCAATGCAATACATGTACATAGAAATATCTATGTTCAGGGTCTTGAAGAAGCGTAATCAGGCTAATACTGTCCATGATATTGTGTATTACTGCATTTTAATAATGATTATAATTATTCAGAGTTGTTTACCAGTAATGTTAACTTCATGTCAGAGAATGAACCATGTAATTATAATGTGATTTCAGTGAATATCATCAATTGAGCAATTCGGAGAGGACTGCCGGATTTTTGCTACGGCGTTGTATGTTATAATACTCCTTTGTGTGTGTGTATTGTTGTTGTTATTTTTTTTTTCATATTAATGGGTCATCATTGCTGAAGGGTAGGGCTGAAGGAAGAATGACAAAATTTAAGAAGTTTTCCGAGTAAAAATGAAACGTCTGACATAATTAACATAACACAAGTTCAATCTATGAAAAGACTAGTTTAATGTCATCATGTCATCAATACCGTTTAGTATTATATTTTCTTCTTCTTTTTTTACCTATTCCATCTTATTTCAACAGGGTTAAAGCCCCATCCGCAGGCAGGCATTGTTCTTCTTGGGGCCCTGAATACATTAAATCGCAAGTTATCACGCGATGATATGGAATGCAATAAAATGATTTGGATACATTTATCTCTCTGAGTCACTGTTGCTAACTGCAACCAACACCGAATCATAGTCTTCAGAAAATGTATAATTCATAAGTTACCTTCAATTGATTTTTCCAGTGATTAAACTCATGCGACGCTTCGTGTTGTAATGACGCATGTTTAGATGTCACTTTTTAAGCACGTTCGTGTCTTAACCCTATTAAGCCCAGGCTATTTTGACCCTTCGAAGGCCCAAGGGGGGGGGGGACAAATTGTATCCCCCCCCCCATGTAACTTTTTATCATTTGATGTATCATCGTCATATTTGGCACACTGGTTAGAGCAACTCATACTCTACATGACGGTACATCTGAATTTTCTCAAGGTCACCCATGGAGGGCGCTATAACACTTACCAAAATATAAAGGAATACATGGGAAATATGCTAAAAACATGATTTTCTGTATAATTTCTTTATCCCGGTACATATGTCTTATATAGACCAATCATTTTCATCATTGCCATAAATGACAAGCAATTGGAGTCTTATCATATAATCATGATTATCATGGTTGAAAAATTTCAAGGTCACCACATGGCGGCGCTATTCATAACAACATAAAGAAATACATAATGAGACTTGTAATGAAATGTTTAGGATAGGCACATGTATGGTTATCACATATCATATTTGCATAATACTGGAATTTTTAGTTGCAGATTGATATGATATTACAGGCATAACTTGGGTGAAGGAATCAAAATGGCACAAAATATATAATAGAAGGGCAAACTTCGGGAAATACTGTTTTCAGTTATCTGTATTGTATATTATATTGTTTTATGCCAATGTCACATAAAACAAAGGAAACAATAAGAAAAACATTCAGGACCATAATTACTTCATATTTTGCTTCTTCAGCAAATTTCAGCCAAGAAACACCCATTTCATACACTGTAATATTGTTTATTGAAATTGGAACAGAAAAAAGATGCAAAATCTGACTGACATGGTTGTAAATTTATGGTTGCCATGGGAACCAGAAATATCCAATGTAAATCAATTATATATCAAAATGTTTGCAATAAGATTTTAGGAAAAGTCAACAAATTTGGTTGAAATCAAATCAAGGGCGAAGGAGTGGCAAGGGAAAATCTGGAAGGGCGCGCAATGTGCCTCCCCCCCCCTTGGGCTTTATAGGCAGTGGCGTATCTAGGGGGGGGGGGGGCAAGGGGGGCACGTGCCCCGGGCGCCACTCCTTGGGGGCGCAAAAAAAAAGAAACGAAAAAAAAAACGAAGAAGAAGAAGAAGAAAAAAAAAAGAAAAGAAGAAGAAGAAGGAAAAAAAAAAAAACTCGCCCGGAAGGGGGGAGGGAGAATGGTGGGGGGGGGGGGGCAGAAAACCAAATCAAACAAGATGAAAATTAAACGTGATGATGACGCGGACAAAATGACAGTGTTTATTGTGTTCACACAAAAATTCCATGTTCTGTGAGCTGAAATACAAAAATTTTCGGCAAAATGTTTCACGGAGCAGCGGCTGCAATTTCTTTCGTTCTGAAGCGATCGCCAATTGGATCAAAAGAAGGCGCCAACGGTTTCGAACATACGGAGGGGGGGGGGGGCAAAAAACCCCGAATCAAACAAGATAATAACAAAACGTAATGATGACGCGGAAATATACAAATTTCGGCTCACTCGCTCGTACTAATTTAGATTAGTTTTTCAAGTCCTCGGTTTGTTGGTATTTATAAATCGTTATCTATAAGGCCGTCACTATTATCTTGATTAGAATTGTAAGATTTAATAAGCAAAAAATGACAAGAGTTTCATGATTTGTAAGCTGAAATACAAAAATTTTCGGCTCGCTCGCTGCGCTCGCTCGCCAAAATTTGTATAAAAAAAGAGAAGAAGATAAGAGCAAAACGTGACGATGACGCAGACAAAATGACAATGTCTATTGTGTTCACTCATGTCATTTTATATTTAGCAGGAAAAATGTTACACGGAGCAGCGTCTGCAATTTCATTCGTTCTAAAGCGATCGCCGATTTTATCAAAAGAGGACGCCAACGGTTTCGAACATGATTATATACGGGGGAGGGGGGCGCAAAAAAAATCAAAAAAGATAAGAAAAATAAAAAACGTAATGATGACGCAGAAATATAAAAATTTCGGCTCGCTCGCTCGTACTAATTTAGAGTATTTTTTCAAGTCCTCACTTTGTTGATATAAATCGTTATCTATAAGGTCGTCACTATAATTGTGAGATTTAATAAGCAAAAAATGACAAGAATTCCATGTTTTGTAAAGCTGAAATGCAAAAATTTTCGGCTCGCTCGCTGCGCTCGCTCGCCAAAATTTATACTAAAAAAGATAAGAACAATACGTGATGATGACGAGGATATTATACAAATTTCAGCTCACTCGCGCGTGTACTAAAATGTAGAGTATGGTCCTCAGTTTTTTGGTATAATTCGTTATCTATAAGGCCGTCACTATATCTTGTTTAGAATTGTAAGATTTGGTAAGCAAAAAATGACAAGAATTCCATGTTTTGTAAGCTGAAATACAAAAATTTTCGGCTCGCTCGCTGCGCTCGCTCGCCAAAATTTATACTAAGAAAGATAAGAACAATACGTGATGATGACGAGGATATTATACAAATTTCAGCTCACTCGCGCGTGTACTAAAATGTACAGTATGGTCCTCAGTTTTTGGTATAATTCGTTATCTATAAGGCCGTCACTATATCTTGTTTAGAATTGTAAGATTTGGTAAGCAAAAAATGACAAGAATTCCATGTTTTGTAAGCTGAAATACAAAAATTTTCGGCTCGCTCGCTGCGCTCGCTCGCCAAAATTTATACTAAAAAAGATAAGAACAATACGTGATGATGACGAGGATATTATACAAATTTCAGCTCACTCGCGCGTGTACTAAAATGTAGAGTATGGTCCTCAGTTTTTTGGTATAATTCGTTATCTATAAGGCCGTCACTATATCTTGTTTAGAATTGTAAGATTTGGTAAGCAAAAAATGACAAGAATTCCATGTTTTGTAAGCTGAAATACAAAAATTTTCGGCTCGCTCGCTGCGCTCGCTCGCCAAAATTTATACTAAAAAAGATAAGAACAATACGTGATGATGACGAGGATATTATACAAATTTCAGCTCACTCGCGCGTGTACTAAAATGTAGAGTATGGTCCTCAGTTTTTTGGTATAATTCGTTATCTATAAGGCCGTCACTATATTTTGTTTAGAATTGTAAGATTTGGTAAGCAAAAAATGACAAGAATTCCATGTTTTGTAAGCTGAAATACAAAAATTTTCGGTTCGCTCGCTGCGCTCGCTCGCCAAAATTTATACTAAAAAAGATAAGAACAATACGTGATGATGACGAGGATATTATACAAATTTCAGCTCACTCGCGCGTGTACTAAAATGTAGAGTATGGTCCTCAGTTTTTTGGTATAATTCGTTATCTATAAGGCCGTCACTATATCTTGTTTAGAATTGTAAGATTTGGTAAGCAAAAAATGACAAGAATTCCATGTTTTGTAAGCTGAAATACAATAATTTTCGGCTCGCTCGCTGCGCTCGCTCGCCAAAATTTATACTAAGAAAGATAAGAACAATACGTGATGATGACGAGGATATTATACAAATTTCAGCTCACTCGCGCGTACTAATGTAGAGTATGGTCCTCAGTTTTTTGGTATAAATCGTTATCTATAAGGCCGTCACTATATCTTGTTTAGAATTGTAAGATTTGGTAAGCAAAATATGACAAGAATTCCATGTTTTGTAAGCTAAAATACAAAAAATTTCGGCTCGCTCGCTGCGCTCGCTCGCCAAAATCTATCAAAATTCATTACATTTAAATCACCCTCAAAAGATCCCTTTTAAGTGCTTGAAAAAGCATCATGTGGACCTTGTTTTGACCGGGATGGTGTTGGGGTTGAACACTTTTTCAGAAATTAGGGGCGCAATTTTCGTGCTTGCCCCGGGCGCCGTTTTCCCTAGATACGCCACTGTTTATAGGGTTAATTTACTGACACCAAGGGTAATCCATTACATGTATAATTATTAAAAATACCCCAGCTTCTCCGTAGACAAACATAAAAAATGATAGATTAAACTGCAGTACCGCTTGACGTAAACTCCTTTGCAGTAGAGACAACTCCTGTGCGGCTGGTCGGTGGAGAAAGTCCACACGAAGGGCGAGTGGAGCTGTATCATAACGACGACTGGTCAACGGTCTGTGATGATAACTGGGATATCCAAGACGCAAAAGTTGTATGTGCCATGCTTGGCTATCTTGGGGCTGAACGTGCTACATCGGGAGCCGAGTTTGGACCAGGTAAAGGGCTCATCCTACTGGACGATGTGAACTGTGCCGGGGACGAGGTTGATATATTGCAGTGCCCCCACAACGGACTTGGTACTCATAATTGTGGACATCACGAGGACGCGGGCGTCGTCTGCGTGAACATTTCTGGTATGAAATTTGATTTCTTAATTGATTAAAAAGAGGCGTTTAATCGCCATGAAAACATAAAGGAAACCTTGCTGTCGTCCAGAGCTTTAGAATTAAACGCGATTTGTGTATGTAAATTCTGACGAGTGAGGAATTGATAATAAAACTAAAATAGCTTCTTCCATGGACAAAAAAAAAAAGAAGTTCGACAGAAGAAGGTAATGTATCTATCATTTAGAATTCATGATCTGCTATTTCCATCACTTTAATTGCAGTTCAAACAACGCCTGTGCGACTGGTTGGTGGAGAAAGTCCACACGAAGGGCGATTGGAGCTGTATTATAACGGCAAATGGTCGACAGTCTGTGACGATAACTGGAATATCCAAGACGCTCAAGTAGTTTGTGCTATGCTCGGCTATCTTTGGGCGAGGCGTGCTACATCGGGAGCCGAGTTTGGACCAGGTACTGGGCTCATCCTACTGGACGATGTCAATTGTGTCGGAGACGAGGTTGATATATTGCAGTGCCCCCACAGCGGACTTGGTACTCATAATTGTGGACATCATGAGGACGCGGGCGTCGTCTGCCTGAACATTACTGGTATGCGTGAAGTTTCTGGTTTATATATCAAGCCTATCGACACATTCGATATATGGCGTTCCGTTCATTGAGAACTTATATTTGCGTATTCTTTCATCCATACTCAATTGCTGACTGTTTTTTTTTTCTTCCGGGATATACATTTAAAACAGCATTATAGCATTCGTTATAAAATCAGCAATCACACAATGGCATTTGAGGCGTTAAATTCAATTGGGGAGCATGTCCAAGAAACAATAATATGCATATTATTAAAAATACTCTGTTTCGCTTCTGCCACTCAGTATTTATGACTCTTTTTTACTGAAATCAAACATGTGATTTCAATTCTCGATATCTATGTAAGACATCTGGTGACAGCAGTAAGAAGCAATATCTGTAAAGACAATTTTTAAACAGAAGGTAAAACTTGTATGTAATAGCATAGGTTGATATCAAATTTGAAATCATTTATCATTATTATTATTATCATTAATGTTATTATTACTAGTTTCAGTATCATTTTATCATTATCATCATTCGTTTCATCATTATTATCATTATATTACTATCATTATTATTATCGTAAATCAAGTATGAACAATATAGTGTTGGCTTGAAAACAAAAACCCAACAGCAATGGATCCAGCATTTTGATGACCGCGTTGTACCATCTACTTCATTTTGCAAGTGATTTATGTATCAGCTTTATGAAATACATAAAATGTTACAAAAGTGTGGCACTAGAGATGGTTCAGTTCAAACAAAAGTGGAGATTCAAAAGACTTTGTAATACACTGTAATAGCTTTTGATCAGTAGAATGCACAGTACAAACCGTATGCGTGCTGGGATTTCTTACAGAAAAGTTGCATTTTAAATGCATATAATGAGGGAATAAAGACATAATTATTACCAGGGGCAGTCGCTTTGCACGTTACATGGTTGTCGGCGAAAAAAAAAGAAGGCATGTCGCATGTTTTATTTTTCCCCTGTTTTCTTAAACCAAAATGCCTTTTCAAGTTATTGATATGATCAGTATGGCTTCTCTATGACAATGTCGTCTTTCTTTTTGGCCCTACTGGCGTTTACGCCAGTGGAATGCGTCCTTCAACAAATGACGTCATCAAGTAAGTGGCTGAATTCCGAATTCGGGATTCAAATTCCGAGGCCGAGAGTGAGGGGAAATCGACCCACTTTGTAGCCTTTCTAGAACAATTTTTGTTCAATGTTAGACAAAAACATAAAAAGATCGTATTCGGTGTAACTTTTTGTCTTGATTTATAACAAAATTGGACTGGTAAAAAAAGTCCATGAATAGGCTGATAAAAGCTCACAGGAAATATCTAATAAATCTGCTCCCTTGTCCACTGGCAGCTGCAAACGTTCACGAAGTCTTGCGACTGGTAGGTGGCAATGAACCAAACGAAGGTAGGGTGGAACTGTACTTTGACGGCAGCTGGTCAACTATTTGCGACGATGACTGGGACCTGTTTGATGCCAACGTGGTCTGTTCAATGCTGGGCTATCTACGAGCAAGCCGAGCTTCATCACAGGCAGAGTTTGGTCCTGGGACCGGACCAATTCTCCTGGACAACCTGATGTGTCGAGGCAGTGAAATAAGCATATTTACCTGCCCACATGAGGGCATCGGCGTTCACAACTGCGGTCACCACGAGGACGCAGGAGTTGTGTGCTCGAACGATACAGGTATGTCTTTTTATGTACAGTAAAATACAACTTACGCTTAATTTAAACTGTAACATGGTAATGCGTTAAGTCAGCCTCATTTTGTACCTGGCATTGGCCGCGCTGTAGTATAGTTCGATGTTGATAGCTTTGATAAATAGGCCTGTAAGTGCATTTTCCAAATAAGAAACCTAAACACAAAATCAAACAATTAAGTAAGCCTTGAGTTCGGCATGACATGTAACACTGTGTTAGTATTCTTGCTATAATTCCATATGCAGACACAGAATCTACAGTTGTTGGCAAAATCAGCGCGGAGGGAATTTTATATGAATTAAATATTATTTTCTTTTTCCAGAAAAAACAAAAATACGAGCCCATAGCCTCCATCGCCTATTCAAATTCTCATGAAAACATGTCTGGCTTTGCAATAGCAGAAATTGTCTGTGTCTGAATGACTTTCCTGTTAAACAACATTTTTAACGTTAATTTTACTAACTATGAATTGCAATATGATAATTTCCTTTCATTTTTTTTTTCAGCAGCGAGTTCAACTTTGGTTATTTATACCTCTGTTTTAAATCACACACTGCTCTTGCAAATATCTGTTGCTTTCTGAATTTCCTTTATCAAATAAGTATTGTATTTTGTTGCAACTGCATTATGTTAAACTTTCTAGCTCTTAACAAGTATTTGAATAACTGTGGTATTTGTTTTATAAGAGGTGTAAAGAAGGATTTCAGAAGAATCAGCATTCTTTATCTAGACTTATAGAGTGAAACTAAAATTCTTGGAATCTTAAAATTAGTGACAAATTCCGTAGTTCAAGAATTAAGGTCAGAATTTGAATTGTTTAAAGACATTGCTTCATTCAATCTATCTAGTCACACACTATGTAACTGTGTATCATGTGAACTGCAGTTTGTGTTTAATTGAATATTACGTTTGGCACAAATAGCTCCTGTGTGTGAGTAAGAATTGGACATAGAATGGCCTTCATTTCTCGGATTTTGGGGGACTAACCAAGGAAAAGAAATTTATTTTCGGCAATATCTATTTCCATCCCTAGTAAAACCCTTGGTGAAACGGATGAACAATGTAATATACATTTTTTCCCCTCAGAGTTCTATTGGAATGAATGAATCATCATATTCAATCCTTTAACATACCTTCTTGGAATGCTATAAAACTTTCTGAAGTATTATATTAACTGTGATATAGATTTCATTTTATAACTATCTTCCCCCAATTCCCCCTATATCCATGGGAAATGCGTGTTTAGTCCGTCACCAACGGGTTAAATACAGTAAAATGATAAAGATGTAATAACAACAGGTTTGATTTTTTACTAACAGCTCAATTCAGTTCATAAATATCGTTGATATTTCTACATATAATTATTACAACACCTCAACATTCTATGATTCTTTTGAGCATTCTAGATTATTAGACAATTCTTTATTTCATTATAATTTGCATTCAAGGAATGTTATCTTAGCTTTATTTAAGTTCAATCTAAGGCCAGCATATTTTTTTTTAACGTAAACACTTCCTGAATTGTAAGATTGTGTCTAATATAAACAGAGTTTAAAAACAGAGCAACAGCATCCGCTTTTAACACTGAGAAATCTTTACTTCAAGTGCAAATGCTTCTTTCCATGTGAAATCACTCACTGATGACATTAATATTCTTTGGCCTTACGCGTGATTTGTATTGAGTTTTACAACTTTTTAAACCTTACAGTCTGCTGTTTCAGAATCTGTCCGTCTCTAAAATTTCATGTCTGGTAGTTATATATATATATATATATATATATATATATATATATTAATTATTATTATATGTGACCGTGCATCCCAAAACCAACAAAAAGTCGTACCACTTGATTTTATGTGAGGACTCAAAAAAGACGAAATGGGTCAACGAAGTCAATCTTCAGTTTGTCATATTTTTCCGAAAGAGTTATCCTTCGTCTAGATTATTCCTTTGTTTGGGATCATAAAATGAATGGGAAAATGTGTTTTCAGCAGTTTTTCTAGATACCCTTTTTTGTAAAGTAGTGAGATTAAGTATATGTCATAGAGATCCCTTTTCATTTCTTGAAATTCCTTTGCAAACTCTTCACTTTCAACTCTAATAACGTTTTAAAGGATAATGCTACTGCTTTGAAAGATGTTATTAATCATGACCATAATGTGTTAATAGAGCATGCTGAATTTCATATTAATCTGAATTCCCTTCATCGTTGTTACTCCCATAGTTTACTTTTTTTTTTTAATGGTCTCATTCATTGCACAGATAGCACGGTTTGGTAAAGATTAAAGGGATGGTACAGTATTGGTGGATATGAGAATTGGGCTTTTAATTTTTTTGCGAGATACCAAGAAAACACTTGTGATATAGTATAGAACATACCATTTTAAGAGGAATTCAAAGTTTATTTGATGAAAACCAGGTTTGCAATGACTGAAACATCCAAAAACAAAGTAAAACAAAGTGATCGTAATAAAGTGTGGGTCCCACACTATATTAGAATCGCTCTTTTTTGGACATCTCAGCCATTTCAAAACCAATTTTCATCAAATAAACGTTGAATTCCTCATAGAATTACATGCTCTTTCATATTTCATAAGAGGTTTCTCATTATCTCACCAAAAATATTAGAAACCTGAAATTAGGTCTCAACCAAAACTAAACCATCCCTTTAAGCACTTGAATAGACTCTGTACTTCAGAGCCTCTTTTCTCAGTTCACACTTTTCCAGAGTGTGAGCTTTCTTTCCAATATTTCGATAGGTTAGGAGAGTTCACTTGAATTGAAGTATATATCATTTTAAAACTTAGAGTCTGCTCTTTCAGAATCTGACCTTAACTGGAAATTCATGTCTGGTGACTTTTTGTCGCTTTTGTGATGCAGGGTCACATAATTATATGTGTGAAGATGGTAGAATAGAAACGTAATTGTTTCATTTTTTTTCTCAGCCCACGGTTCTCTGGTCCCTGTTCCATCGACAGAAAAAGTTTGCCCAGAGTCATGCCAACAAAATGCACATACATTCTGCTACTGTGACTCCATCTGCACATTCCTTGGGGATTGTTGCGAAGACTTCATCAGCAATTCCTCAAACTTGTCTTCAGGAAGGTCCAATACGATCCCGCCCTTGGAGTATTGGTCTTGCCTTACACTACCCGTAGGACTTCACCTTAAAAACTGGTTACTTGTGAACAGATGCCCACCTGCATACGAAAATACATCAATTACTGAACAGTGTGAATTTGTCGGACACGACAGCATCTTGACTGACGGTCAGGGTGTTTTCTTTGTAAATGAATACTGCGCGGATTGCCACGGCGTCAGAAACACACCGTTACTTCAGGAGTATGCTGTCTTTGACAACTTCTCAACAAACGCGTCTTTAAGCCCATTGACTTTTCTTAGTTACCGTGTACTTTCAAAGAGCAATTCACTCACTCCTCCAAGGGAATGCTCTCTTTCATTCAATTCAATGGTCAAAACATGCCCCGGCGGTGATGATAGTATGCCATTGGCGATCGAAGCTTGTGATCGCTTTTCAGCTGTAGTGCATGTGGATGGTACGCCATATAAAAACGAGCACTGTGCAGTGTGCAACCATGTTCTTGATAATGAAAGCTTAATTACTTCGCCCTTACTTTGCCATTGGGTTGCCACATTCTCATACTCTGCACCGCTCATTCCGCATTATGCTCCAAGTCAAATCGGAGATGTTGTTAATGATGCTCTACAACCAATTGTAAGACCACGGTGCCCTAACGGACTATTTCTTGAAAACTATCGGTGCATACCCGAAGACGCAGAGTGGCCATCCTGCCAGTCTCTCCTCTTATCTTACGCCGTCCTACAGAACAGTGACGCAGTGGGATGCCTTACAGGTCTCGGACTCTCGTCAGTATTGACAGAAATCATTGAGAACACAACAGCTGAAGCCAATACATTATATATCTACGATATCGTTGGGCTACATTTGCCTCCTCGTAGTGAAATCTCGATTATGATAGGCAGCGACATTGCCACATTTAACAGCACATGTCCGGAGATAGCAATAGAGCTTCAGGAAACTTGTCTCATTTCAGACGTTGACGGTGCTGATTGCCCCGAGAAGTGGCATACCGGCCCCCCGAATTTTTTCCAGCCAGTGCAGATCAACGGATCAAACTATGTTTTGTTTAACGAGACTTACATCAATCCGGTGAAATGGAAAAACGCCACAACCTACACCCGTATATCTCAAGCTGCTATATTTGATGCAACAGCACATTTTCATCTGTGCGGAAAACGCGAAGATATTCTGGACTGCCCGTCTGTTTTGATTGACATATTTGAAATCATCACTCTGGAAAATAGAACTGGTTTGAAGATCAGTGGTCATGATGTGTCAGTACCACAGGGGGAATACGCCCTACTGCCGAACGGAAGTGCCCTAGTATGCTGGTCTTCTGATTTAGCTGACAGTGGACTGTGGTACTTTTCACCACTCACGAAAGCACAAACTATTGTTGGTCATGTTGTGATTGGTTTATCATCACTATGTCTCTTAGCAACAATGGTAACGTATTCCGTTCACGAGCAACTACGCAACATTCAAGGCATATCTGTTCTCAACATGATCATTGCTTTACTGATTGGACAATTGCTGATAGAGTATCCAACCACTTATCTTCATCCATGGCCAGCACTCTGTCAGACAGTCGGTGTTCTTGCACACTTTTTTCTCCTCGCTGCGTTTAGCTGGATGAATGTTCTGGCCGGGAACCTTTGGCGTAGTTTTTCTCTGACCGAATTCAAATCGAAGCTAAGTCGTGAGAAAGTACGAGATGTCGTATTGCGCTTTTGCGTGATAGGTTGGGGTGTACCGGCTCTCTTTGTTTCTCTCTGTCTTATTGTGCATTTTGAGGGGCGTGACGTTTTCTCGTTGAGGTACGGTGGTAGAGGCTGTTGGATATATCCTTTCAGAGATAACGTCATTGTTTTCCTCATACCGGTTGCCTTGAGTCTCACGCTGAATGTCGTATTCTTCATTCTTACTGTTCGTGAAATCAAAGCGCTGAAGAGCAACTCTGAAATTCTGACTTCAAACCATGATAAGAAGGAGCGAAGACACGAATTGATTACTTACACAAAGGTAGGTGATGACTAAAACAAAATTCACTTTTATCAATTAAGGGTTAAATATGTCTTACACGATAGAGTAAAACCTGCAATAGCTGCACAAGAAGAACATCTCTCTTTAACATTTTTTTTTTTACTTTCTAAGACTATATTCAAAGCAGTCGACCAAATGGCTAGACAGGAATATCATTTAAATAAGCTTTGTTTCGAACCCAAAAATTTGATATGAAAAAACGAAATAGAGGATTTTAGCGAGCCTTTAAGCACTGTTGAAATTCGGCATTCATTGTCCCATCATAATTATGAATAACATTTGAATATAACTACATTTCTTTTAAATGTAATTTTATACAAAATAGATCATATAATACTGTTGTACAATTCTTTCTTCAACGATTTAAATTACAACGTGGATTACATAGAAAGAGGTATTCATATGTACAGTATTTAAAAAAAAAGACTGCACAATACAATAAAGTACGGAAATACTTCTTGTCTTGTTTTTCGCTCTGATTTTCTCCATGCGTTGCAATTAGATCTCAAGCTTGATGGGATTCGGATGGATAACAAGTTTCATTGCGGCTGCGGTCCAGCTTTCTTTCGCCTTTTACGTCTTCACTCTGGCCGTGGCTGTCCAAGGAATTCTGGTCTTCTGGTCATTCGGTCTCAACAGAAGAGTCAGAAAAATGTGGCAAGACTTGGCTAGGAATAAATTCGGTCAGACAGAAGGAAATAGGAACAAAAACGAGCAGGTGGTCGCTACTAGTTCTAACCAATTGGGCACACATGCAACCTCATTGTAATGAAAAGAAGCAACCATTATTGGTAATGGTGGAGAATAAAGGAACTCTCATTTTCAAACTCAGATTTTTTTTTCGTAGTTGTTCTGCATTTCATAACATTGGATGATGTTTGCCAGATAGATGAATAGATAAATAAATAAACTCGTAGATAAATCCGCGTAACTAGAAAAAAGTAAATAGCATTTTTAGCAATGGATGATCTTCATTCTTCGGTGTGATTTGTTTGATGGGATTATCGTAATTCTTTGTCACTTAACTAATCAATTATAGAAGAGAAGTATTATTCCAGCTATTTTACCAAACCATGTATTTATTAAACCATATTTCGTATTTTGTAAATTATAATTATATACAGTTGTATGGGACCCTGAGTCATCAAACCTCCAAAAAGTCGTCAACATGGATTTTCACAAATTCTGAAAGAGTAGAAAGATTTACAAAAAGAAAAAAAAAATGAAATAAAGTTTGTTACGGCACGAATTGTCGCCCCGGCACAAATTGTCGCCCTTCCATAATTTGTCGCCTGTGTGCTGCTTGTGCAGTTCCCAATTTCTGAACTCGATGGCGACAATTCGTGCAGGCAAAATGAAACGTAGCTGCACAAATTGTCGTCGGCCATGCACTATGAATTGTGTGGTTGGGGTACCCTCCCTAAATGTTATGTGTCTTTGTTCATTTTTTTTTTCACTGCATTCATTTTCTTCCATCAGTCTTAACTTTAACTTCCATAATCACTATTTTTTATCCCAGAATACATGAGCAAATGATTTCGACACGCCGTAAATAATTTCTCAAAATCGTTAGTTGATTTTAGCACAAACGAACTGCCGTATGCACACCCCGAATACATAATGTATTTATAAACAAGCACCAACAAACATTCGAACAAATCCTCATAATGCATATAAACTACCTCAACACACATTCTTCCATAATATGCAATAACTTTTTTTTTAATAATATTCTTTATTTGAGTTTCATTCAATATCAAATCCATATTAACAATAAAATTAATGTCCACCAACAAAATGATTTTTACCAAATCATACCCTGTTTTTATAAGAGAAAAAACATGAAATTCTGCATAATTCTCAGTAATAACACACACACACACACACACACACACACACACACACAGAGGAACGGACACTCAATTATCATGTGCGCGCGCACATACACACTTCCTTGAAACCTCACCGTGACTTTTTACATGACTTGTTTGCATGGATGTAGCCATGTAGGTTATGTGTATTTCAATGATTATGTCAAGAATGATATTACCCCCTGAAATGTGCTTCGAGGGCGAGCGACAATTTCCATGCGCAATTTGTTGCCTGTTTCAGGGGGCGACAATTTGTGTGTTTGTGTGTCGAGGTGTACATATAGCACTGCAGCTTGTGTTTGTGTGTTCATACACTTCAATTATTAATTAACTTTGCATTTCATATTATGAGCACCATTCTTGGAGCATTTTCTTTCAATATTCTGAATTCATATTGATCAATCTAAATGCTTGCCTAAGAAAACAATGAGATAAACTACAATTATATGATTTATGTGTAGAATGGTGTCGAAATCAGGCTCGGAGCACGTGCAAAGCGAAAGAAACAGAAAAACAAAAATCATGTAATTACCTTTGTACAGCCCACTGTATGTTAATTATTTTTTTTTCCAGAGGATTACTATTCTTACCGTTTTTTCATTAACTATTCGTCAGTTTTGCGAAAAACAAATTTAAGACGTGTTTCATTAGCATATGATTAGTAGGTGTTGAATTGAGTTTTTTCCTCTCACAATGTATATTTTGTACGCTATAGTTTGTTTTACATTTTCGACATATGCTTTTCACAAAACATTTTTGCGTGTGTGTGTGTGAAATGTATACTTCCCATCATGTATTACCATTTGTTGGATGAAAATAAAGTATGAATTGACATTTAATTGAAATCAGAACAAACAATGACAATGGGCTCCCATTCACCCAGGGTAGCCACATTAGTGTTAGCACTGTTCTTTCATTGGGTCCTGTCGTTTTCATCGCCCCAGCCTTGTCAGGTTCACATAACAACTGCATCGAGAGGGAGACCGTTGGGGTGTGTGCATGTGCAGGTGTGTGCGTGTGTGTGTGTGTGTGTGTGTGTTAATTCGTGATGACATAATAAATGTACACTCTTATGTTAAACTAGCAAAATGTAAGATGAAGAGCAATTTTACATCAGAAAATACATCATCATTGAATGATAATTAAATCACAGAAACGTGAGATGATGTATCACCTTGTGCAGACACAAAATATTGCCTATGTCACATTCTGGAAGATATTACTGTCTTATTTTGATAAACCCTCCCAAATATTGAAAAGAGAAATAGAAAAGAAAAAAAAAATCATGCATAAAAAAGGGAATTTTCTTTCAGTTAAAAAAAGAAACACGTTAAAAATATCCTTTGCTACACCCTTATATTGAAAATGTTGCAAGGTAAAGATTTCATAGAAATAAACTGACTAGTACTATTATTATGGGGCTCTCTCGGAGAATGTACTGAAGCCTTTAAAATAATCCACTGGAAATATGTCACCTATACATAATTATGAATAATTTATGTAACTTGGAAAGTTATCGTTGAGGTCATGGATATGTAGCAAAAGGAAGTGTCAACATTTCAAATAACATGTGCATGAAGGACAAATGCTTTTATAATCTTAAAAGATGTAGCACATTGTTGTAATGATATCATTTTGTTATTAATGCATGTCCTACCATGCCTACGCAAGCTCCAAGAAATGGATTTTCAACACACCATGGGATAGTGAAATCCATGATATTGTTAAGTCTTTGAAAGCTACTCAAATATCCATGGTGAAAAAGTAGCACGCTTCTCTCAAAACAAATTGTTGGCAGTACAAGGACACCTCTATACATATTGTAACCTTTTACTCTCAACTGGCACAGCATGCAAAATCGTAAGAGTCATTCAAATTATATAAAAAAATAACTCCTCTCGCATTGTTTATAACTATCTCTAACTTTCCTAGTCCTAAATTAATAGGATTTGCCTATATTAAACAGACTTAAGGACATAACGAACCACCATCATTATGGTATCAGGAACTCGAGTCCATACCACGGATATTACATTAACCTAATTACACGATAAAGTGTCGAATGCTTCAGCTGAGCAAACACGTGTCATCAGTGTGTTCATGGACCTAAGCAAGGCATTCGATACTCTCGACCACAATATCTTCATGCACAAATTACAGTTCTATGAAGTTTGTGCATTCAATTCAAAAGGCGGTTGAAGATTATTTGTCAAATAGAAAGCAATAAGTTTATGTCTACTATGAACAAATCAGCTCTGGATTATTGCCTCCAAAATGCAGTGTCCCACAAGACTCTATTTCAGGCCTCTTATTATATTCTTGGTGTACAACACTGACATTTTAAACTCAACTTTGTTACTTAAGATACACTCTATTAGATAGAAAAAAGTTTCTGTTCTAATTCAAACTTTCAGTTACTCCTTCGAACTCTTAATGCTGAATAACCGAGATTGTCTACATGGTTTAAGAGCAATAGATTATCACTCAATTTACAAAAAAAAGGGGAACTAATTTCATTCATTTTCATTATAGAAAGAATAATGGAGATACGCAACACCCCAATATAATGGTGCAGTTGAGAAGAACAGGGGAACATTAGGTTTTTTGGTATTTGAATGAATGAAAATTTGGAATGGAACATTCATGTGCAACATATCTTTGGTGAAATTAATTTCACGCAATGTAGGTATGTTTTATAAGTCATCAGAGTATATTGTATTATGTTCCAATAAACGTTGTATGCATGCTTTATAACTCCCTGATACTATCGTACATCTCATATTGCAACATTGTCTTGGCAACCTCATAAATTACAATTACATCATATCAATCATACAAAAGAAAGTGATACGTACATGCACTTTCTCATGTTCCAAAATTCATTCAGATCCCTCATTTGCAGAGTTACAAACACTCAACAGAAGGTAAATGACGTTAATATTTTCCTTACCCGCCATTACTCGGCTGAACGCGAATAGTTGACAACAGAAAAAAAAAAATCGATGAAGAGTCCAGAATCAGACTAGAGAGGACTCAAACGCGGGACCTCCCTTTCAAAGGCAAGAGTCTCACCACTATTTCACAGTGATTACAATGCAACAAACGTGACAAGACACATTTTGACAGGCAGCAATATCATGAATATTGCGTGACAGGAAATAAAAACTGTAAAACCAATATGACCAACATCAGACCTGAAGAATACACTAAACTCCGATAGAGCACAATATACATAAACTTGTTTCGATCAGCCCTAAAGAGACGATTGGAACAGGGTCAAAGGAATTTCCCGACCACCAGTGGTCTCTCTGAAAAGAAAGAGATGGGAATGTAATGGTTGATGGGTTAATCAATCTATTCTAAGTCTTAAATGTACTACATTAACTTCCTTGTTTGGTACAAACGCATTCTTAGCATGAATCACTGTAGATTCAAAACCATAGTTATTATCGGTGTCTATTGGCAGATTGGTTTATTGATGGGTATTGACTTTAGTCTCGAAGAATTAAAGGACAAGAACATCTTCATGGACATAATTGAGAGAATGCAGCAATGTTAACAGAATACATCACTGAAAGTTTGAGGAAAATCTGACAACCTGTTCAAGAGTTTGAAAGGCAACACATAAGGCGCTTTTTGTTACAATATAAAGAAATATGTGGGGACTGTGATGTCTTGTTTTAGATAGGTGCATTTAGGTATCACGTCAAATTTCCTTAATATTGGAATTTTACGTTTGCAGATTGATAACAATGTGATAAACAAATACTGAGTAATACTTAAACAATAAAGCATGTGTGAAAGATTCAAAATAAGAAAAAAAAATGGAGTCCTTGGAAAACACTGCATTTTTCAATTATCTCTATTACAGGCGGTACAATACTTGTTGCAACTGATTGACAAATTGCCATACATCGACGTAATAAGCACTGAATTGATCAGTGTCTTAGTAGTAGCCATGATAACAATCATGGGCGTACATACTCGAGCAGGATTCGATAATGGCTACTACTAAGACACTGATCAATTCAGTGCTTATTACGTCGATGTAGGGCAATTTGTCAATCAATTGCAATGAAAACATCTCGGCGGAAGAATTTCATGAATTTGAATACTATTGTTATTGTTATAACGAATATCGAACAGCACCCTTGTTATTGCTTATGGCACATGGCCATGGCGACTAGCGCTATCGGACATGACATTGTGTATCACGGTATATGTGAAAATGTTATATGTATTTAATATTGTAA
This sequence comes from Diadema setosum, assembly GCF_964275005.1. Classification (NCBI taxonomy): domain Eukaryota; kingdom Metazoa; phylum Echinodermata; class Echinoidea; order Diadematoida; family Diadematidae; genus Diadema; species Diadema setosum. The sequence goes on along the minus strand of NC_092693.1, from coordinate 32,395,312 downwards.
CGAAATTTGGTGGAACCGATTCGGTTTTACGCCATCATTGTAAATTATTTGAGCGACTTCTGCCACGGTCTGCCGGAAATTTCCGCAAATCGTTGGATTCGGGAGAAGTTGATAATATGACTTGTCACATATGCCGCCTGCCCAATCCAAGTTCCAGTCATCACCGAAGAATAGCTGGCAATGCGACTTGTCTCATATACCCCGTGTTCATGATCCTAGTTCCAGTCGTCGCCAGAGGCGATTTAGCATTTTACCCCGTGCCCACCAACGACATTATTTTGTGCCACCACATGGTTGAGAAAGGTGTACAACATTAGCGTGACTGAGTTGGTAGCAAAAGTTGGTAACAAAAGTTGGTAACAAAGTTTGGTGTACCGATTTAACACCACATGCAAGTGAAGCTTGGGAGTGACGTAATCTAAGTGTTGGTGAACTTTTTATGTGTGCCGCTTGTGTTGGTGAGCTGTTTCTGATACAGCATATTACATGGCAGTTCGCAGACACAGACTGGTAGTTTTGATAATTTAAAGGGATCGTTGTAATCTGCAATAAAACGAGCCCCGCCTACCAATGCCTACTCGACTATCCTGACACGGCTCGCGGAGGTATTTGTACAGGCAGTCAAATACTCTCACAATGACGACACGGCGAGCTCGTCACAATATATCCTATATCTTATATATATATATATATATATATATATATATATAGTGTGATGATGCTGATATTCCTACCGTACGCCTCTGTCATCTTAAATGAAATTATAGTTGAGACAATGTAGATAACAGAAGACATGCGACATCTTCTGTTATCTACATTGTCTCAAATATATATATATATATATATATATATATATATATATTTGTATATATAAATATATATATATATATATATATATATATATATATATATATATATATAGAATATATATACGTCCCCAAGAAAAACTTGGGGACGTGTCCAATATATTATATTGGACACGTCCCCAAGTGTTTCTTGAAACTGAGTTAAAGGCTTTAGGACTTTCCGGGATTCCACCCCCTTTTTCTTTGAGAGCTAAATAGAGCTGAGCTGCGAGTATTCTGCCTTTAAAAATTTGTATAGACCCTACATAATTTTCTCAAGCGTTTGTTTGGCAAATATAAGGACTTTAATATGGTTTAGATGTTGAGAACGCATAATACCATACCAGTATACCTGCTATGACGCACGTCACTCGGGACCATCTTCAAATTTACGTGTGAAAAACAAACAAAACAACATAAAACAAAACAAAACAAAACAAAACCAGAATTTATACCTCCCCCCCCTCCCCCATTTCCCGAATAATTATGAGCAAAAGATGATGACTGAGTTAGGATACACCTATGTCCAGATATTCCACTAAAAGTAAGCAACACTGCAATCTTAAAAACGCATCCCTCGTGTGGGAGGGAGGGTGGTATCACCCATTCCACATCCTCCCCGCACATTGCTCTGAATACTTGTAGTCTTTATTTTCAACACTTTTTGACAGAAACAGCAATCAAATATCTTACCAAAGGGGTGCACTATATCTCAGAATTTCGGGTCTGATAGTACAAAATCTCCCTCTTGTAAAAAGGGGTATTCCCTCTCCAACACTCTTCCCCCTCCCGCGCATTTCTCTGAATGTAATATGTGTTATTTCTTTCTTTTTCTGGGGGGGGGGGTGGAAAGAAAAATCAAATGTTTTACTCAAGGGGTATACGAGATCTCTGAATTTAAAGTCTGAAAATACGAAAATCTCCCTCTTGTGTCACACGATCCCCTCATTCCCTCAATATATATATATATATATATATATTTCTTACTGTTTGGATAGAGACATACGAGTAGAAGTGCAACAGAGCTATAGGGGAGAGAGCGAACTGTATAAACACAGAGAGAGAGAGAGAGTATACACACATGAATAAAATGTCTACAACAAATGGACGATCAGAACATTTCCTCGATTTACCTTCGGCAAACAATCGCAACCACTTTTACGGCAGTAAATTTGAAAATGACGGGTATACATAATGCCAAGGCTATATTGTATCAGTGAGTGATTTCCTCATGAACTTTTTTTCCAGAAAGAATAGCGCGCTGACACTTTTGAGTGAATCTGTCTAATGGAGAGTTTCTCCCCGTCAGTGGCGTATCTAGGAAAAACGGCGCCCGGGGCAAGCACGAAAATTGCGCCCCTAATTTCTGAAAAAGTGTTCAACCCCAACACCATCCCGGTAGGGACTTTAAACAAAGTCCACATGATGCTTTTTCAAGCACTTAAAAGGGATCTTTTGAGGGTGATTTCAATGTAATGAATTTTGATAGATTTTGGCGAGCGAGCGCAGCGAGCGAGCCGAAAATTTTTGTATTTCAGCTTAAAAACATGGAATTCTTGTCATTTTTTGCTTACCAAATCTTACAATTCTAATCAAGATATAGTGACGGCCTTATAGATAACGATTTATACCAAAAAAAAAAAAAAAAAAAATGAGGACTTTAAAAAATACTCTAAATTAGTGCGCGCGAGTGAGCTGAAATTTGTATATGTCCTCGTCATCATCACGTATCCTTCTTATCTTTTTTATATACATTTTGGCGAGCGAGCGCAGCGAGCGAGCCGAAAATTTTTGTATCTCAGCTTACAAAACATGGAATTCTTGTCATTTTTTGCTTATCAAATCTCACAATTATAGTGACGACCTTATAGATAACGATTTATACCAACAAACTGAGGACTTGAAAAAATACTCTAAATTAGTACGAGCGAGTGAGCCGAAATTTGTATATTTCTGCGTCATCATTACGTTTTTTTCTTATCTTTTTTGATTTTTTTTGCGCCCCCTCCCCCGTATGTTCGAAACCGTTGGCGAGTCCTCTTTTGATCCAATCGGTGATCGCTTCAAAACGAATAAAATTGCAGTCGCTGCTCCGTCTAACATTTTTCCTGCTAAATATACAATGACATGAATGAACACAATAGACATTATCATTTTGACCGCGTCATCGTCACGTTTTGTTCTTATCTTCTTCTCTTCTTTTATACAAATTTTGGCGAGCGAGCGCAGCGAGAGAGCCGAAAATTTTTGTATATCAGCTTACAAATCATGAAACTCATTTGTCATTTTGTGCTTATTAAATCTTACAATTCTAATCAAGATATAGTGACGGCCTTATAGATAACGATTTATACCAACAAAATGAGGACTTGAAAAAATACTCTAAATTAGTACGAGCGAGTGAGCCGAAATTTGTATATTTCTGCGTCATCATTACGTTTTTTTCTTATCTTTTTTTGATTTTTTTTTTTGCGCCCCCCTCCCCCGTATGTTCGAAACCGTTGGCGAGTCCTCTTTTGATCCAATCGGTGATCGCTTCAGAACGAATGAAATTGCAGTCGCTGCTCCGTGTAACATTTTTCCTGCTAAATATACAATGACATGAATGAACACAATAGACATTATCATTTTGTCCGCGTCATCGTCACGTTTTGTTCTTATCTTCTTCTCTTTTTTTTTACAAATTTTGGCGAGCGAGCGCAGCGAGCGAGCCGAAAATTTTTGTATTTCAGCTTACAAATCATGAAACTCATTTGTCATTTTTTGCTTATTAAATCTTACAATTCTAATCAAGATATAGTGACGGCCTTATAGATAACGATTTATACAAACAAAATGAGGACTTGAAAAAAATACTCTAAATTAGTACGAGCGAGTGAGCCGAAATTTGTATATTTTCGCGTCATCATTACGTTTTGTTGTTATCTTGTTTAATTCGGGGTTTTTTGCGCCCCCCCCCCCCCGTATGTTCGAAACCGTTGGCGCCTTCTTTTGATCCAATCCTTATTGGCGATCGCTTCAGAACGAAATTTCAGCCGCTGCTCCGTGAAACATTTTGCCTGCTAAATATAAAATGACATGTGTGAACACAATAGACACTGTCATTTTGTCATCATCACGTTTTGTTCTTACCTTCTTTTTTATATAAATTTTGGCGAGCGAGCGCAGCGAGCGAGCCGAAAATTTTTGTATTTCAGCTCACCGAACATGGAATTTTTGTGTGAACACAATAAACATTGTTATTTTGTGGGCGTCATCATCATGTTTTGTTTTTATCTTGTTTGATTTGATTTTCTGTCCCCCCCCCCCCCACCAATCTCCCTCCCCCCTTCCGGGCGAGTTTTTTTTTTTTTTTTTTTTTCGTCTTCTTCTCCTTTTCTTTTCTTTTTTTTTCTTATTCTTCTTCGTTTTTTTCCCCTTTTTTTTCTTCTTCTTCTTCGTTTTTTTTCGATTTTTTGCGCCCTCAAGGAGTGGCGCCCGGGGCACGTGCCCCCTTGCCCCTCCCTCCCCCCCCCCCTAGATACGCCACTGCTCCCCGTTTACATCAGACAAACGTGAGGAAAAAGGCCTTCTTAAAGTCAATGTGGGGCATAATTTTTCCACCAAGGGGATGTGGTTGATGAATTCCTTACATCATAATGTCTGTGTCAATTGTCTTGTGTTTTTGTTTGATTTACTTGCTCTGGCGGTATTTTACCACCGACAGTTGTTTTTTTATCTTTTTTTTTTGTATTCTTAGACCGTTCTTCACAGCCAGGGGTCCTGTTTTGTGTGTTTGTCTTTGTTGTTCTACGGCTCTTGTTCTAAAAAGAAATATTGGTATTGTAAAATTCATACTTTCTCAATTGTTTAAAAATTACATTGTACGCTTGAGGCTGCTTTTGAATGTCCTTTTCTGTTAGTTGTAACGTCGTAAATTAAACAAAACAATAGTCGCGGTTCATTCATTTTATTCCCAAACAGTGCCCCTTTGTACACCGACTTCGTTGCATTTCAATTCAAACGTTGATTTCTGTATTACTAAAAACAACAGCATCCAAAATCGCTTTCGTTGACATAATAGGGGGAAACTGACGTCAAGAGTTGAAGATCCTGTTATTTTATCTCTCCAAAACTAAACTAAACCTTTGAGACCCATTGACGCACGGTCCGAAAAAAAAAATGCTATTCAATGTCATATGACTGTGAGATTGTGAGGGTACAACAAAACAGCAATATGCCATTTATTGACATACTGCTGAAACAATAAGCTTTCCAGGAGAGATATAGGCGATCAGTTGTATTTTGTATATACCGGTGTATATGTCGGCTTCGTTATTCGAGGGCACAATTCTTTCAATAAGGATGTTGGGGTAATGCTGCCAGTGCATAGGGTGGTCCATGACCATTTGCGGTCAGTTAGTTGTCGCAGTATTATAAGCACTAAATGCATATACGGTCACGTATGACGCTAATAATTGTAAGCTGCATAATTTAATAGGGTGGTGTTTCGAAGGTTCGTTCATCCGAAGTGAAACAGGGTTCTTTATCCCGAAGGTTCGTTATTCCGAAAATGAAATGGCGTTCTTTAATCCGATCATTTGTGGCGTAATACCTATGGCTCGATTGTCTTAGTATAAAATGAGGTTTGTTATTTAGAAGGATAGTAAGTCCAAACATAAAAGCAGGTCGGTGAATGCAAGGTCAGATATTTCATTTCACAAAACAGTATTTCTTCAAAATTTAAAACTAAAAAATTTAAAATTAAAGAATGTATTTGATTAATTTTCAGAAGTACGAACCCCATTTCATTTCCGAATCAACGAACCTCATGCCATTTTTGGTCTAACGAATTTTATACGCTTCTCTGACTATGGACCATGTATTTCATTTTCGGACTTTGGAATAACGATTTTTTTTTTTTTTTTGGACAAACGGACTTTTGGAATAACGAACCTTCGTGATAACGAACCTTCGGGATAACAAACTGTATTTTCATATTTCAGACAGAACTTCGGAATGACAAACCGTAATGACTAACCCCCAAAGAAGTTAAAAGAAGTTTATTTGATTAATTTTCAGAATTACGAACCCCAATTCATTTCCGAATCAACGAATCTCGTGTAATTTTTGGTCTAAAGAATTTTATACGATTATCTGACTATGGACCATGTACTTCATTTTCGGACTTTGGAATAACGATTTGTTTTTTGACTAACGGACTTTTGGAATAACGAACCTTCGGGATAACCAACCTTTGAGATAACAAACTGTATTTTCATATTTCAGACAGAACTTCGGAATGACAAACCGAAATGACGAATACCTCCCAACACGAACAACATTTCAATGGTTAATTTGTCTTTATTTTCCTTTATAAGAATCACAGCAGTGAACTAATATTTTGTCCAAGCTGGTTATATTGTGCACAGTCATTTAGAATTTATCGAAATCTTTCCGACTAGAAACCACAATATGTACCCGCAAATTCACCTTTCTTTATAAAAGATGTATAATACATATCATCTTGTAGTAATACTGACATATTGTAAAGAGATATAAATCCAATGTCATTCAATAAAACTTATTTTTGCCTGGCCATTACAGGTATTGCAATTTTATCGACGCAACGAATATTGATTCCGATCTATTTCTTTTGAAACAAATTGACTGTGCGTGTGTCTATAAACAGAACGACGGCGCTTTTATTTTTCAATTAATGATTATAACAGCAATTTCGGAACACCTATCAATTCATCATACACTCACTTTGACTCGACAATGCCTGACCAAACGTCACTATTGTAGAAAATAAAAAGGCAGTGCATCGCGGCACAGTAAATGGGCACCTCTGTGGGCAACCCCCTCCCCTCAAGAAAAAAGATTAAAAAAGAGAAGATTCCATTCATCGTCCGTGATGTCAGCCATTTTCAGTCCCCTAGCTGGCTCGTAATAATTTATGCATCGCTTCTCAAAAGGGCATTATGAAAGTAGCACCGGATGGGTGCATGAACAGAATCAAACGACACCACTGCGGTAGATGCACCCTCTAGGTCAAGTACTTGGAAACTGATATATCAGTAAAGTAGCGTGTGAACAATCTATCGAATGGCCTTCACCAACCAGGCATACAAGCAACAAGGCACAGTAGCTAGCAATTGGGGTGTACGTGACGCTTTTTTTTTTAAGCGAATAGTCATTTGACAGAGCTCCAAGTTCGTTTTCAGCCCTTGTGCATTTTTGTATTCGTATTTCCCCCATTCGCATTTTCATTCGTATTATTTTTATTTTCCATTTCGACCACAGAGAGAGAGAGAGAGTATATACACATGAATAAAATGCCTATAACAACAAATGGACGATCAGAATATTTCCTCAATTTACCTTCGGCAAACAATCGCAACCACTTTTACGGCAGTGACTCGTATTTGAAAATGACGGGTACATAATGCCAAGGCTATATTATATCAGTGAGTGATTTCCTCATGATTTTTTTTTTTCCAGAAAGAATAGCGCGCTGACACTTTTGAGTGAATCTGTTTAATGGAGAGTTTCTCCCCGTTTACAGCAGACAAACGCGAAGGAAAAAATGCCTTGTGAAAGTCAATTAATGTGGGGCATAATTTTTCCACCAAGGGGATGTGGTTGATGAATTCCTTATTATCATAATGTTTGTGTCAATTGTCTTGTGTTTTTGTTTGATTTGCTTGCTCTGGCGGTATTTTTTTTTAGGCCGTTCTTCACAGCCTGGGGTCCTGTTTTGTGTGTTTTTCTTTGTTGTTCTACGGCTCTTGTTCTGAAAAGAAATATTGGTATTGTAAACATTCATACTTTTTCAACTGTATTCATTGCTTAAGATTTCGTTGATCATGCTTGTGACAAATGTTTTCATGACAGATATCAACTCACGATCTGTTGATGAACGTACAGTATGCTGCCCAGTATTCACTTATATCTTGTTCTCCTTGAACCGAATGGACGCATAATATCATGGGTTGCCTGGTCCTAAATTTAAATATAGGCAGTTTCTCTAATCTCTTAAGAAAAACTTATTCTTCACAAATATTCTTTACAACCATACTCTCCAGTGCGTAATTTGATATTGGAATATACATTTTATAGTACATTCGTATGTGTATATATATATATATATATTTTTTTTCTTTTTTTTGGGGGGGGTTGTTTGTTTGTTTGTTTGTTTATTTGTTTGTTTTTTGGTGGGGGAGCCGTCCGACCTGCGGTAGACCGTATGAATTGATAAGTGGGTTAACAGAAATTGTTTTCTCTTTGATAGCTCTGCGGAAAAAAGATCATCAGACTCGATCTTTTTTCACATGTTACATTTCAGGAGGGTAGAGTGTCTGATACATTATTCGTTTTCAGTGGGAAGAGCTTGCCTAAAGTTGCTATGTTAGCAATAGGCGAATCTTAAGCTATATTAAAAATATAACACTAAATTGTTTAAATATTACATTGTACGCTTGAGGCTGCTTTTGAATGTCCTTTTCTGTTAGTTGTAACGTCGTAAATTAAACAAAACTATACTCGCGGTTCATTTATTTTATTCCCAAACGGTGCCCCTTTGTACACCGACTTCGTTGCATTTCAATTCAAACGTTGATTTCTGTATTACTAAAAACAACAGCATCCAAAATCGCTTTCGTTGACATAATAGGGGGAAACTGACGTCAAGAGTTGAAGATCCTGCTATTTTATCTCTCCAAACTAAACTAAACCTTTGAGACCCATTGACGCACGGTCCGAAAAAAAAAAATGCTATTCAATGTCATATGACTGTGAGATTGTGAGGGTACAACAAAACAGCAATATTATTGACATACTGCTGAAACAATAAGCTTTCTAGGAGAGATATAGACGATCAGTTGTATTTTGTAGCTCTTGGCCATATACCAGTGTATATGTCGGCTTCGTTATTCGAGGGCACAATTCTTTCAATAAGGATGTTGGGGTAATGCTGCCAGTAGGGTGGTCCATGACCATTTGCGGTCAGTTAGTTGTCGCAGTATTATAAGCACTAAATGCATATACGGTCACGTATGGCGCTAATAATTGTAAGCTGCATAATTTAATAGGGTGGTGTTTCGAAGGTTCGTTCATCCGAAGTGAAACAGGGTTCTTTATCCCCAAGGTTCGTTATTCCGAAAATGAAAGGGCGTTCTTTAATCGGAGCATTTGTGGCGTAATACCTATGGCTCGATTGTCTTAGTATAAAATGAGGTTTGTTATTTAGAAGGATAGTAAGTCCAAACATAAAAGCAGGTCGGTGAATGCAAAGTCAGATATTTCATTTCACAAAACAGTATTTCGTCAAAATTTAGAACCCCAAAAGAATGTATTTGATTAATTTTCAGAATTACGAACCCCATTTCATTTCCGAATCAACGAACCTCATGTCATTTTTGGTCTAACGAATTTTATACGATTCTCTGACTATGGACCATGTATTTCATTTTCGGACTTTGGAATAACGATTTTTTTTTTTTTTTTTTTTGACAAACGGACTTTTGGAATAACGAACCTTCGGGATAACAAACTGTATTTTCATATTTCAGACAGAACTTCGGAATGACAAACCGTAATGACTAACCCCCAAAGAAGTTAAAAGAAGTTTATTTGATTAATTTTCAGCATTACGAACCCCAATTCATTTCCGAATCAACGAACCTCGTGTAATTTTTGGTCTAAAGAATTTTATACGATTATCTGACTATGGACCATGTATTTCATTTTCGGACTTTGGAATAACGATTTGTTTTTTGACTAACGGACTTTTGGAATAACGAGCCTTCGGGATAACAAACTGTATTTTCATATTTCAGACAGAACTTTGGAATGACAAACCGTAATGATGAATACCTGACCAATGTGAAGACACACCAATTAGTTCCCAACACGAACAACATTTCAATGGTTAATTTGTCTTTATTTTCCTTTATAAGAATCACAGCAATGAACTAATATTTAGTCCAAGCTGGTTATACTGTGCACAGTCATTTAGAATTTCTCGAAACCTTTCCGACTAGAAACCACAATATGTACCCGCAAATTCACCTTTCTTTATAAAAGATGTATAATACATATCATCTTGTAGTAATACTGCCATATTGTAAAGAGATATAAATCCAATGTCATTCAATAAAACTTATTTTTGCCTGGCCATTACAGGTATTGCAATTTTATCGACGCAACGAATATTGATTCCGATCTATTTCTTTTGAAACAAATTGACTGTGCGTGTGTCTATAAACAGAACGACGGCGCTTTTATTTTTCAATTAATGATTATAACAGCAATTTCGGAACACCTATCAATTCATCATACACTCACTTTGACTCGACAATACCTGACCAAACGTCACTACTGTAGGAAATAAAAAAGGCAGTGCATCGCGGCACAGTAAATGGGCACCTCTGAGGGCAACCCCCCCCCCCCCCAAGAAAAAAAAAAAGAGAGAAGATTCCATTTATTGTCTGTGATGTCAGCAATTTTCAGTCCCCTGGCTGGCTCTTAATAATTTATGCATCGCTTCTTAAAAGGGCATTATGAAAGTAGCACTGGATGGGTGCAAGCACAGAATCAAACGTCAACACTGCGATAGATGCACCCTCTAGGTCAAGTGCTTGGAAACTGATATATCAGTAAAGTAGCGTCTGAACAATCTAATTGCCTTCACCAACCAGGCATACAAGCAACAAGGCACAGTAGCTAGCAATTGGGATGTACGTGACGCTCTTTTTAAGCGATTAGTCATTTGACAGAGTTCCAAGTTCTTTTTTAGCCCTTCTGCATTTTTGTATTCGTATTTCTCCCATTTGCATTTTCATTCGTATTATTTTTATTTTCCATTTCGACCATGGATGATGTTTGCTGACCACGAAAGATACACAATGGCACGTACTCTGCAATATTGTCCTGACCTGTGCTAGAGTGATCAGAACTGGGATCGAGACAAGCGTTCAATCTTTCACCTGAGAAACAACATCATGTGGATCCTATTGGTTGCAGGACTATCAATTTCTCTTTATCGCCTTCCAGTTGTTTCATCAGGTGAGTATTTACTTCAAGAATAATTTCATCGTTGCAATATAAATCTTCTATACATAAAACCGTTTTTCACATTTGGAGGTGGCATACAAATGGCAAGTTAGATGTTGAGCATGGGCAAATCTCATTTGCCCATTATTGTGATTTCTGGACAATTGGATAACAAAAGAAGAATTCTAATTTGCTGTTAGTTGTTTTTGTTAAGTTTAAAGGTGAGTCTTTGTGAAAGAAGTACAAAGTCGTGATTACGGTAATGCCAGTTTATATAGATTCTTTGTAGGGCAGAAAAATGAGAATGGGTTGATTCGATAAGAGACAGGAATTCTGACTAGGCCTACATAAATGCAGTATTGTTCTCTTCTTTGGAAAGAACGGAATGTTTTGCAAAAAAAAAAAAAAGGGGAGGAAAATGTGCCCTTGAAATTTGCAGGAATGTCATTTTTTTTTTTGTGTGTGTGTGTGTGTTTTTTTGTTTTGTTTACTGTTGTTACAGACTAGAATCGTTTGGAAACTCTCATCATAGTACACAAATCTAAGAAATCATGTACCTGTCGAAGGAAATCAATAATAAAATGATCTGATCCTAGAAAACGGTCATTCCTTGCATCACAAAACGGAAAAAAAAAAAGAAGTTACCAGACATGGAATTTTAGTTGCAGGAAGATTTTAAGCTTTAAAATATTACGCACAACTCGATTCAAGTGGACTGTCCTAACCAGTCTAAATATTGGAAAGAAAGCACGTTCTGGAAGAGTGTGTATACGGAGAAAGGATGCCCTGAAGTAAAGGGTCTATTCAAGCACTTGATTTTTCCAAGCCGTGCTCTCTGCAGTGAAAGAGTAAGAAAACAGGACGTGAAATCCATACAGCAACAACAATGAAGAGATTGTCGAATTATGCTGATATTGAGTATGCTTTGTTAGTGCACTCAACCTACGATTGATACCAACATTCCTTTTGAGGCCATCGACGCAAAGAAAATCAGTGTTCCTATGATAACCACAAAAAAAAAAAAAAACAAATACGATTGCCTCCACAGCATACCTTTCAACCAATACATTTCATTCTCTTCGCCCCAGATTGCATTATTGTTTGGCTTTCAAGTTCATTGCTGCGCTTGACCAAATCTATATTTTAGTTTCTACCTTGACAAAGCTGTGAATATTTGATGGCCTCCATTCTTTGTTTGAGTGTTCTGCTCGGTTAGAACTTTTCTAGACGTGGGACAACCATCATATCACCGGCCTTCAAACATTGAAAGTTGACAACGCAATACATGGCAATATCTAGAGTGTACGTTCAGGAACCTGAGAGTAACCAGGCTTATATGTACATAGCATGTTCAGTGTTGTTTACTGGAATGGTGTCAACTTTATGCCATTACTAAAGTGGAATGAACCATAAAGTACATGTAATGTGGATTCAGTGAATACCATTAATTCAACAAACCGGAGAAGACTGCAGGAATTTTGCCAAAGCGTTATTTATATACTTTTGCTCTCTGTTTTTTATATGATTATAATGTATATATAATATATATATATATATATATATATATATATATATATATATATATATATATATCATGCACATTGTTTTATAGCAATGTGTCATTGTTGCCGGATGGAAACGCTGCAAGAAAGATTACAAAAGATAACAAGTGGTTCAGGTAAAACTGAAAAGTCTGACATAACACATTTTAAGTATATGAAAAAAATAATACTAATAGTTTCATTAGAAATCTAAAAGCTACATGCGCAGGAAAACTGCGCAAGCGGTTGTAGTGTACATTGGGAAATTATCGCTCAATTAATTTCATTTGCGAAATGCGCGTACTTTACAAGAGAAAGCAATTATTTTAGCAGGTTGGTTGTGATTTGTAATCTAATATTCCCCATTTTCGCACATTGTTCCAGAGTAAACATGGAGAGTAACCGTAGATCATAGATGACATGTATGTCCTATCATTAAGCCATGTTACATGCTTGTCCACAAGCGTCCACTTCAATAATTTTCAATTTTGTGACAGGAAAACTGCAATGTTTAGGGTTTGCTGCTCCCTTTCATTGGTGTTTATACAAAGGCAGTTGAGTCTGAAAAGTCACCTCAGCAAAATAAGACCGCAATGAGGGAAATGGTACTTTTGTCAGTGAGGCGATGCACGATTGCATAATAGTCATTGTCCGAACATCTGAATGTGCTCATTAAGATGGAAATACTCAGGTGGCGGGGGTGATGATGGGATTAAAAAAAAAGACCTTCGTTTCTAGTCCATGTGTAATAGGTCCATGTTCTTCCAAAGATCACACTCATTGCCATGCTTACGTGTTGTAATGACGCATGTTTTGAAAGTTTCTTTAAGCACGTTCTTGTCTTCAAGGGTAACAAGGTGAGTCCATTACACGTTTATTGAAACTAGCACAGTTCCTTTCTTCGATAAGAAAATTTGATAAAAGATTGGATTACAAAACGCCTTGACGCAAACTCCTTTGCAGAAGAGACAACGCCTGTGCGGCTGGTCGGTGGAGGAAGTCTAACCGAAGGGCGAGTGGAGCTGTATTATGACGGCGAATGGTCGACAGTCTGTGACGATAACTGGGATATCCGAGACGCAAACGTTGTGTGTGTCATGCTTGGCTATCTTGTGGCTGGACGTGCTGTATCGGGAGCCGAGTTTGGACCAGGCACAGGGCTGATCCTACTGGACGATGTGAACTGTGACGGGGACGAGACTGATATATTACAGTGCCCCCACAATGGACTTGGTACTCATAATTGTGGACATCACGAGGATGCGGGCGTCGTCTGCCTAAACATTTCTGGTATGAAATTTGAATTCTTACATGATTAAGAAGAGGTGTTCAATCTCCATAAAAACATAAATGAAACAATGGGGCCGTCCAGAGTTTCAGTATTGAGACGCAATTTGTGTATGTAAATTCTGAAGAGTGAGTACTTCATAATAAAACTAAGATAATTTCTTCCATATCATAGACCCCCCCCCCAAAAAAAAAAAAAAAAAAAAAGACAGAAGAACGTAATGTATATATCATTTAGAATTCATGATCTTTTGCATTAACTTGATTGCAGTTCAAACAACTCCTGTGCGGCTGGTCGATGGAGAAAGTCTGAACGAAGGGCGAGTGGAGCTTTATTATGACGGCGACTGGTCGACAGTCTGTGACGATAATTGGGGTATCCGAGACGCTCAAGTAGTGTGTGCCATGCTCGGCTATCTTGGGGCGAGACGTGCTACACTGGGAGCCGAGTTTGGACCAGGTACTGGACTGATCCTACTGGACGATGTGAACTGTGACGGGGACGAGATTCATTTATTGCAGTGCCCCCACAACGGACTTGGTACTCATAATTGTGGACATCACGAGGACGCGGGTGTCGTTTGCTTGAACGTGACTGGTATGCATAAAGTTTCTGGTTTGTATATCATGTCTATCTACACGTATAGTGTATGATAATAATATTCGTTTATTGAGAGACGAGAAGTTACAGTTCCAGTATTCATGTATCCACGACGCTCAATTTCTGACTGTTTTTCTTTTTCTTCTGGAATTTAATTAACAATTATCAATAGTCGCCCAATGACATTTCCGAGCAGAAATATGTATATTCGAATGTAATCATTTTTGCTTCTGCCACTCGATATGTAGTACATAAGATTCCCCCTTCACTGAAATCAATCATGTGGTTAAACCTTATGAAATAGCACACTGTATGTTTATTGAATCTGAATCAAAGTGTTATCATTGTGATCATCATTATCATTATAATGTCATCATTATCATGATGTTATCATAATCATGAAGTATATCCAATACATTGTAGTGTAGGCTTGAAAAACCTAGACAGCAATGTTTGAAGCGTTTCATTGAATGCGTTGCAGTTTTTTTTTTTTTTTTTTTTGGGGGGGGGGGAGTGATTTATGAATTGTTGATAACCTCCTTTTTCAGCTTCATTACATAGAAAAGTTACAAAAATGTGGCACTAGAGATGATTCAGTTCAAACAAAAGTGGAGATTCAAAAAGATTTGTAATCGTGGTTCTTAACTCAGTAGAAGGCACAGTAAAACCTCGTATGCGTGCTGGGTATTTTTTTTTTAATAGAGAAGCTGCATTTTTAAATGCAAATAATGTGGGAAAGACATACTACATGTATTTCAAGTGGGGGAGGGGTCACTTTTCATATTTCTTAAATAGTATGTTTGTTTGAGATACCGAGACAAGGATGTGTCGCACCACATCAGACAAAATATTCAAGAGAAAGGATTGACATTGAGATGAAGTACGATAGAATACTTCTTCTCCTTTATCCACTGTCAGCGGCAAACGTTCACGAAGTCTTGCGATTGGTCGGTGGCAATGAACCAAACGAAGGTAGGGTGGAACTGCACTTTGACGGCAGCTGGTCAACCATCTGCGACGATGACTGGGACATGTTTGATGCCAACGTGGTCTGTTCAATGCTGGGCTATCTACGAGCAAGCCGAGCTTCATCACAGGCAGAGTTTGGTCCTGGGACCGGACCAATTCTCCTGGACGACTTGATGTGTAGGGGCAGTGAAATAAGCATCTTTGCCTGTCCACATGGAGGCATCGGCGTTCATAACTGCGGTCACCACGAGGACGCAGGAGTTGTGTGCTCGAACGCTACAGGTATGCTTTTATGTACGGTATTATTTTAAAACAACTAAAAACAGCTATTTATCATTTGCAGATTAAAAAAAAACAGCTGAAGTGTTTCAAAAGAGTTTGAGTAATAGATAGGTCACAGAATGCTGTGGACAACATTATTATAAAGAAAATATAAAGAGAATTCCACACACACACACACACACACACACACACAAAAATCACCTTTCTAGCATAATGAAGGATCACTTGACTTACCGCTTTCAGAAAGCAGGGGAATGATTGTTATCCTTAACATTATGTCAGTATCAAGTTGATGGAATGTGAAATTTTCATGAAATATTTTTTTTGGGTGTAACTCCCTTTATATTTTCTTTATATTGTTGTCCACACATGACACCATAATCTCTAGAAGTCTCCTCATCCAGAGGTTCCAACACCAAAACTTTACAAATTCATAACTTTTGCATCGATTGTCCGTTTTTCCTCAACCTTTCACTGGTGTATTCTACTAATGTTGCTCCTTTCACTCAGTCCACGTTTCTCTAAGGTTTGGGTTTCCTTTAAAGAAGAAATTTATAGGAAATAATATCGTATGAATTGACTGTTTTCCATCATTTAATGTTATTTTGATTAATTTCTGACATAAATCATGCAATAAAGTTGTCTCTGCTTTGAATATAAGAATCTTTATTCTTATCAAATTTGAGCACTGGAAGAAGTTCGATGCGGCTACGAAAAGTGCCAAATCTGTGACGTCACCACGTGTGTATGCAACGCAGTGGGATTTACCTATCTATAGGCAAACTGTGTGCACTTTTCAGGAAATTGGTGTGTAATTTGTTGTCAATCTAGAATAAATCGTCCGCCAAAACTATATATTCACGTCGTGAAATTGTTTGTTTGTTTGTTTGTGTTCATTGGAATCATATTTTACACCCATAAATTTACGGAAAAACAAAGTTTTAAAAGCACATAACCCTATATCGTCAGCTCAAGATTCACGATTGCCGTGATCAGCTGTTCCTTCGTACAGCCACAATTTGCTGTTATTATTGACACAACAAATC
The DNA here is from genome assembly GCF_964275005.1 of Diadema setosum. NCBI lineage: Eukaryota > Metazoa > Echinodermata > Echinoidea > Diadematoida > Diadematidae > Diadema > Diadema setosum. The sequence goes on along the minus strand of NC_092693.1, from coordinate 32,378,706 downwards.
GATCATTGTGGGGGAATTGCGTATATAGCTGAGGTAATCTTACATTCTCATGAAGGATGATAACTAAGGCAAAGAGCTGTAATTGATTGGAAATCATTTTTACACCCATAAATTTACGGAAATACGACGTTTGAAAAGCACAAAACCTACCGTAATCAGCTCAAGATTCGCGATTGCCGTGATCAGGTGTACGCACAACAGTACCAGCAGAATCTTCAGTGAAGAGGTATTCCTTGATGCCGTGATTTCAGCTTGATTCCTTCGAAATGGCATGATGAAGGTTTGTTAGATAAATGTGACCTTCTTTTTCTCTTGTGTGTTGGTTTAAATTCTAATTTCTACCTCAACTTGCTATAAAAAAAACAACAGTCTAACAAAGCGGGAAACTGCAACATTTCCGTGCTGAGCAGCAGTCACGATACACATGCACCGCTGCTGCAGCGATCCCCATAGTATAACACGTAGGTTGCTTGTAAACAAGGGGGTCCTCGGCGCAGTTGACCAATCGTGAACACGTATTTCGATCACGTGTCTTGGTAAGCAACAAGGCTGTTTACGCGTCTAGGAGACGATTTGCATAAACTTACGCATGTTTCAGACGAATTTATGAATGAAAGTGAGTAGCATGACATCATGTCATGACCATATTTCGAATAAGCAGAGGTAGAGCTTTCTGTAGGTACCAAATGTGTCAGGGTTCAACGCAGAATATCTAAAACACGATCGCCAAAAGAACAGTCATTTCGCCGTAAGCGAAGGCGATTTGGTCTTTAGACGTAAGATTTTGGTCAACATTTGAGATTGACATCCCACTTTTCTCTTCAAAATTCCACATTTTGTAGGTTGTATTTCGAAATGTTGTTGATATCAATCAGAAACTAGAAAATTTCCCCTACAACGTGATACCAAAATGTCACTTTGGTCCCTGAGGTAGGTCATTTTTTTTTTTTTACCTTTTTCGGGCTGTAGCGCGAAATCACATTTGTTTTCGGGTTCTGCCAGAGCGGGTCTCATAGCCGTACGGCAAATCAGCTCATACACATTAGGTGACGTCGCTCAAATCTGATGTTTCTTGTAGCAAACGGAGCTACGTGGTCATGGAAATTGGGTGTTTTTGCAATCTCAAAAACAGTTTGGCGGTAAAGTTACATCGTCTAAAAGATATCCAGTTTTGTTAACTAGCTTCTTAGCTTTCCGTAGATATCAAACTTGTCATATTTCTAGATTCTCTATAAATTTCTGCTTTAATGCATTTTCTAATTTGCTGCGTTTTATGTAAAATCGCGTATCAATATGTGAACTGAGCTTTTTAATCAGTTTGATAGCAGAGGTGTATTAAAATTCTCACTTTTATGACAATGAAAGGACAAACTCTCCCTGGGAATGCAAACGTCGCTTATATCTTTATGATTTTTTATTTATTTATTTATTTATTTATTTATTTATTTATTTATTTATTTTTAGTATTGTGTCGTATTTTTCTTTCCTGGTGAACAGTGGTGTAGGATGCTGTGAGGTTATTACCTTCGCCAAGGGAAGAGATTATGTTTTCGTTACCGTTTGTTTGTTTGTTTGTCTGTTCGCGTGCAAAATAACTTGTCTAAGTAGTTAACGGATTTGGATGAAACCATACAGGAAAGGTTGAGAATGACACTAGTAACAAATGATTGAATTTTTGCTGGTGATCCGAGGATTTGGGGGGAATATATGAAGGATTTTTTGATATTTTGACACGTAACAGGATCAATGAACTTGGGATTTCAAGCTGCGCATTGTTGAGGTTTTCAAACGCACTTTCTACGAGGGCGAGGCGCGCCGCGCAGTTGAGAGTCTATGACGTAACAAAGGCTTCTATATTGGGAAATCGGGCGATTTTTTCAGCATGTATACCTATGGGTGTAAATCACTGATCTCTATGAAAGAGCCCAAAGAGCTTTTCCCCAGTGGTGGAGAGGAGAAAAACCTCTTTGCAAGATCATCGGTGGAAAGTAGGTGCTTGGCGGAGGTCTGCGCTCTCAGAGTACTTTTCTAGTTGTCATTGTTATTTTTAATTAATTTGTTGTCTGATATTTTTTTTCCCCTCCCAAAGTATCCAATACAGAAATAAGCCTTCGGCTGATTGGTGGGAACGGTCCAAACGAAGGCAGAGTGGAGATATTCTACAACGGGACCTGGTCCACTGTCTGTGACGATGGCTGGGACTTACCAGATGCACGGGTGATTTGTTCAATGCTAGGATATCACGGCGCAGCTCGTGCTACAGCGTCTGCCGAATTCGGACCTGGTACGGGCTCTATCCTATTGGATAACGTGACTTGCGAAGGGCATGAACCAAACATTTTTGAGTGTCATCACAACGGGTACGGCAGACACAACTGTAGCCACAACGAAGACGCAGGTGTCGTGTGCACAAGTGCAATAGGTAAAACCATTCTATATCCTGTCTGGTCCTGAAGTGTATTGACCATGCTCTGTTAACACATTCTATCCATGAGCAGTGCCAACTTTTAAAGCAGTGGCATTACCCTTTCAAACGTTATTGAAGTTGAAATAATGTAGAATGTGTAAAGTGTTTTTTTTTTTGTGGTCTTATTTTTAGATGAAAAGGGGACTGTCAGACACACCTAATCACACTATTCTACAAAAAATGTTAAAGGAAAAAACTTCGTTAAACACATAAATCGATGTAGATTTTGATTCGGTAGTATGCTAAAAGCGTGCAAATTAAATCTGTTCGACTGGACTTGTGAAAATCACGGAGAGAACAGTTCTGTGACTCGTCCTAATCACTGTCTAGTCTGTCTGGCTGGAGAGCATTCACCCATGGAGGGTGGATGGGCGTTAAACACAATTTTCCATTAGTTAAACACAATTTTTCGTTCGTTAAACACAATTTTCCATTAGTTTTATGATCCCGAACTTAACCATAATGTATTTTTTTAGAAAATATGAAATACTCGAGATTGACTTGGTTGACCCATCTCACCTATAAGTTTTGAGTTATGACACAAAATCAATGAGAGACTTTTTGCTGTTGTGATGCACGGCCAGACATATAGGCCTATGAATTATGCATATTATGTATATTATACAGTACATATATATATATATATATATATACATATGCAAAATGTATAAAAACATCCTAAACATACCTTAATATACCTATGTATTATGTAATCGATATGCTTCAACAATGAAGAATAAAACACAAAAATTATTGTCGCACGCTTTCTCAGCTCAAGGTTCTCTGGTCCCTGTTCCATCGGCGGTAAAACTTTGTCCAGAGTCATGCCAACAAAACGCACATACATTCTGCTATTGTGACTCCATCTGCACGTCCCTGGGGGATTGTTGCGAAGACTTCATCAGCAATTCATCAAACCTGTCCCCCGGAAGTTCCGATACAATCCCGCGCTTGGAGTTTTGGTCTTGCCTTACAGTACCATTAGAATTTCATCTTAAGAACTGGTTACTTGTGAACAGATGTCCATCTGCCCACGGAAATGCATCGATTATTGAACAATGTGAATTTGTTGGACATGACAGAATCCTAACCGATGATCAAGGCGTTTTTTATGTGAATGAATATTGCGCGGATTGTCACGGGGCCAGAAACACATCGTTACTTCAGGAATATGCCTTCTTCGACAACTTTACAACAAATACTTCACAGGGTCCAATGACATTTCGTAGTTACCGCTTACTTTCGAAGAACGATTCAGTCTCTCCTCCTAGGGAATGCTCTCTTTCATTCAACTCGATTGTCACGACATGCCCCGAGAGTAACGACAGTGTGCCGATGGCGGCCGAAGCCTGTGGACGCTTTTCATCGGTAGTACATGTGGATGGTAGACCCTATAAAAACCAACACTGTGCAGTGTGTAACCAAGTTCTTGGTAATGAACATTTATTCAATCAACCCTTACTTTGCCCACAGGTTGCCACATTCTTTGCACCCAGCATACCAGGTGACTCACCTCATATAGTCGCAAATGTTGTTGTGTATGCTCCAGAACAATTTGTGAGAAAACTATGCCCTAACGGATTATTTCTTGAAAACTATCGGTGCATACCCGAAGACGCAGAGTGGCCATCCTGTCAGTCTCTCCTCTTATCTTACGCTGTCCTACAGAACAGTGACGCAGTGGGATGCCTTACAGGTCTCGGAATTCAGTCAGTATTGACAGAAAGGATTGAGAACACAACGTCTGAAGCCGATACATTATATATCTACGATATCGTTGGGCAAGATTTGCCTCCTCGTAGTGAAATTATGATTATGATAGTAAACAGCATTGCCACATTTAACAACACATGTCCCGAGATAGAAATAGAGCTTCAGGAGGCTTGCCTCATTTCAGACGCGAGTGCCGGTGTTGATTGTCAAGGAGAATGGTTTACAGGCCCCCCGAAATATTTCCAGCCTGTGCAGATCAACGGATCAAACTATGTTTTGTTTAACGAGACTTACATCAATCCGATAAAATGGAAAAATGCCACAACCTACTCCCGTGTATCTCAAGCTGCTATATTTGAGGCAACAGCACATTTTCATCTGTGCGGAAAACGCGAAGATATTCTGGACTGCCCGTTTGTTTTGATTGACACATTCGAAATTATCACTCTCGAAAATAGAACTGGTTTGAAGATCAGTGGTCATGATGTGTCAGTACCACAGGGGGAATACGCCTTACTGCCGAACGGGAGTGCCATAGTATGCTGGTCTTCTGATATAGCTGACAGCGGACTGTGGTACTTTTCACCACTCACGAAAGCACAAACTATCGTTGGTCATGTTGTGATTGGTTTATCATCACTATGTCTCTTAGCAACAATGGTGACGTATTCCGTTCACGAGCAACTACGAAACATTCAAGGCATATCTGTTCTCAACATGATCATTGCTTTACTGATTGGACAATTGCTGATAGAGTATCCAACCACTTATCTTTATCCATGGCCAGCACTTTGTCAGACAGTCGGTGTCCTTGCACACTTTTTTCTCCTCGCTGCGTTTAGCTGGATGAATGTTCTGGCCGGGAACCTTTGGCGTAGTTTTTCTCTGACCGAATTCAAATCGAAGCTAAGTCGTGAGAAAGTACGAGATGTCGTATTACGCTTTTGCCTGATAGGTTGGGGTGTCCCGGCTCTCTTTGTTTCTCTCTGTCTTATTGTGCATTTTGAGGGGCGTGACGTTTTCTCGTTGAGGTACGGTGGTAGAGGCTGTTGGATATATCCTTTCAGAGATAACGTCATTGTTTTCCTCATACCGGTTGCCGTGAGTCTCACGCTGAATGTCGTATTCTTCATTCTTACTGTACGTGAAATCAAAGCGCTGAAGAGCAACTCTGACATTTTGACTTCAAACCATGAGAAGAAGGAGCGAAGACACGAATTGATTACTTACGCAAAGGTAGGTAATGACTAAAATAATATTTCTCATCTTTGTTTTTGAATATGAAACTGAAGATATGAACCAAAGGGCTTTTTCATCAATAGTTCAAATAAATTTGTGCCTGGTAATTATTTCAAAATGAAATGATCCTAGATAATTGCGTGCTCAAGCAAAGACATAAACTTTCACTTTTATCAATTAATAGCTGATTACGTTTAGAACCATAGAGTAAAACCTGCGATAGATGCAGCTATATACCACACAAGCAGAACAGACATCTCTCTTCAAAATGTTTGATCGACAAAGACGTAATTAAAACCAGTTAACCAAATTGCTAATACAGAATAACACTAACATGACTATGTTTGAGCTGCAAAACTGCAAGTGAAGAAATGAAAAAGACGATTTCATCGTGCATTCATTCGGTTTAAAATTTATTAAATGTTATTACGTTCGTTACTTTTTTGTACTGATTTCGTGACATTATTTGTATACTCAAACGTTCCAATGTGTCCTCAACTTGTTGGATATGAAATAAAACACAACTTGAACTTAACTTCAAAATTCCGTACATGTTTTATAATGTACATAGGTATGATTACAACTGATTTATTTGTTTTTGTTTTTTGTTTGTTTGTTTGTTTGTTTTTTGCAAATCAAACCAATCACAAACATTGTAGAATTGTTGCTTTTGGTTGCACAAGTTTTAACAACGTAAGTTTCAGAGAACGAGATATTCACATGTAGAGCTAAAAGAAAAAAAAAAGATTTGGCACATACTATTTGAATCAGCTTTACTGCTTTGTCAAATACAATATGGGAGTGAAAGTATTTTTTCTCTTTTTGTTTTTGTTTTTTTCTCATCATGTGTTTTGATAATACAGATTTCAAGCTTGATGGGATTCGGCTGGATAACAAGTTTCATTGCAGCCGCGGTCCAGCTTTCGTTCGCCTTTTACGTCTTCACTCTTTCTGTAGCTGTCCAAGGAATTCTGGTCTTCTGGTCATTCGGTCTCAACGGAAGAGTCAGAAAAATGTGGCAAGCCTGGGCCAGGACAAAATTCGGCCATTCGGAAGGAAATAGGAACAAGAAAGAGGAGCTCGTCGCTACTTCCTCTAATCAATCGGCTACACATTCAACCTCACTGTGAAAAAAAAAAATAGCAGAATAATACATATAACAAAAGTAAATAAATGATTAAAAAAAAAAAACATAATCAAACTATTTCGTGTTGCCAGATGGTGAGAAAAGTAGAGAATGAAAAAATCGCAATTAAGATACAGAGGCTTTTTGTGGTTATCTGCGTTTAACAAATATTGAATGAAGCCCGCCAAGGAGACAATCATGGCGATAATAATAATGATGATATGATTTTTTTGTCACTATCGTTTCTTTTACTATTCTTAATGTAGCTATTGATACTACAGTTCTTATGTAGTAAATATTACTACCGTAGTGTCTCTATACGCTTTAGGGGAATGGGTTGAAAATGAGAAAAAAAAAAACATATATATATATAATATATTATATACTATATGTACCGTAGATGTTTCAATTTGCAAGCCAAAATCTCTTTCAAAATACTAGTTTAAAGAAAAGGGTCTTGAGAAGGGATTTTAATTTTAACAATGTGGAAGTTTTCATCATAGTTCCACAGTGTAAAGGCGAAGAAAATAGATAAATTCTGAGTACCTAGAAAAATTATATATAATTGTTTTATATAGCACCTATTTGTTGGATGGGATTATCGTATCTTTTTAACTTTATAATCGATTACCAGAGGGTAGCTATGATTCTAGCTAATTGAATTACTGAAACAGCACTGGTCTTACAATCGAGGCACAATGAACAGTTCTAGCACATTAATCATTTTCATATTTCACTTCATGCTTTAATACTAAGCAAAAGACAAAAATACAAACAAGCAAGATAGGTGTGTCAGCATAATATGTACATAAACAACAATTCTCTTTAACATGTGAAATATGAAGGTACCGCAAAAGCAAAGCCTGTAACTACGGGTTCCAGGGAAAAAAAAAATATACCAATCCAAATTCGTTTTGCAATGGATATAGGACACAAAGTACTAATTACGGAACTATGTATGAAAGCTAAAATAGCAAGTTACAAAGGGTAGAAGAAGTAAAAGAAAAGAGAAAGAAAAAAGATAAAAGAAAAAGACAGAGAATAAGAACTGATTAAAAAAATAGCATGGAAATACACAGGCATAAGAGCATAATATCTACGATCAAGTTCATAACGAGTTCAAAGTAATACTGTAATGATTATATGGGAGCACAAACACTAAAACCACAGGTAAAGCAAGCGTACACTTCAAATTGATCCGCCATGCATTGAAATAGGATAATGTAAATAACAGGTTACGTGATTCTGATCAGGCAAGTTATACTCGTTCAGTAGCATTTATTTGATTTTTTTTTTAAATAAACAGAGAAGAACATTAATTGACTAAATCTGGTGGGAAATGATGATAGTTGCCTAGGAAACGACAGACAATTCCATATAATTATGTATGACGAAAGATTTATCAGTTTCCTCTATAAGCATACAAAGGGCTTACTATTTCGTTTTCCAAAATGTCACCACACCATACAAGTCAGGCGTCATTTACCACGACGATACTTTTGAACCCGAGACATTTAAGTGATGAACATGGATGGCATCTGCGTAGTCACATACATCACAGTGCGTAGTCCGAGTTTAAAATTTTGATTATTGATATTTCGTCTTTTCAACAGTGTCGCTGTGTATCGAGCGGTTACGATTGATATTCACCATTAGGGAAACATAGTGGTCTGTAGGTGTGTTTTGAATGTATTGTAGGTGCCGAACAAAGCATGCATACATAGTGGTAATGCACTAAATATCAATAAAATCGGCGTAATTAAGTTTGATATACCACTACTCTATGTTTTATGGTTCAGTTCAGTATTCTGATCTCGTTTTGCAATGGAACATACACTGTCAATTCTCAGTCTGAAGATTACTAATAGGCCCTATTCAAAGTATTGACAACCATGGATACGTTTTGCACTCATTTTAACAACCTGTAATTGACGGTATTTGTACATAGGTAAGATGTTGACCACAATTAATTTGATGGGCACTCGTATTCCGACATAAGTAATAAGGTTGTTGCACACCAACGTAGCCAGTGCTAGGCTTTCTCGTTTGTTTTATGCATAATTATTCAGTAAGCAAATTGTGCGTGCACTTACCATCGCGCACGTATCAAAGCATTACCGGCATAGATATTAATATTCAGTTGAATATGTAAATGTTGTTTCTTTAAAGGAAATTTACCCCAAAAAATACATGTTGATTGAGTGAATGGAGCATCATTAATAAAATACATCAGTGAAAGTTTGAGGAAATTCGGACAATCCGTTCAAAAGTTAAGAATTTTTTAAGTTTTGGTGATGGGACCGATGGATCAGAAGACTACTACGGGCCATGACATCACATATGGACTACGTTAGTGCACTCCCGTTATAACGAACACGATTATAACGAAATTCCGGTTACAACGAAGTAAAATCTAGGGCCGCAACATTATCAACTCTATGTAATTTTATTGTTTATTCATTCGGTTATAACGTAATTTCGATATAACGAAAGAAAATTGCCGGTCCCGAGGACTTCGTTATAACGGGAGTCCACTACCATATAAAGGAAATCTAAAGAAAATTAGACATTTTTTTCACTTGTCTAGCATAGTGAAAGAGCACTAGACTTACCTCTTTCAGAAAGCAGGGGGAATTATGGCCCTTGACATGACCGTGTCAGTAACAAGTCCAGAGAATGTGTACTTTTCATATGAAATTGTATTTTGTGGAACTTTTTTCTTTAGAAATGCTTTCTTTATAGCGTAGTAGCCTAAATATGTGATGTCATGATCTGTAGTAGTCTTCTGATTCAGCGGTCTCGTCACCAATTTTCCAAAAAAAATCATAACTTTTTAACGGATTGTCCGATTTTCCTAAAACTTTAACCAATATCTTCTACTAATATTGCTGCATTCACTCAATCCACACGTATATTAGGGGTTAATTCACCTTTAATGAGCGTTCCGCCGATCAACCAATATACGTAGATTCAATGATACAATCGGCTCAATATTTAGTGTCTGTTATACGCATTGGTGAATACTGGCACGTTGCGATCGATCAAATTGTGATCGGTATAGATTTAGATGAGTAACCTACAGGTATAAGCACAATGTGCATAACCATTAATCGAATACAGTATTGTATCGATTCTACATGTGTGTTATCGCTTCGTTGAAACGAGCACAGCTGTTGCAGGTAATCGTTTGAAAATCGGGATGACCGGATGTACTAGAGATATACGTATACCAACAATAATACGAAAAACAATAATTACAGGAGAAATACATTTCAAGCTTGTTAAAAAATTGATAACATTCTTAGATAGGCAAAACCTTTTTTTCTGTGGGGGGGGGGGGGGTATGTTACTAATATGTATTTATGCAAGTAGGTGTAGTCCACGTGGGGCAGAAATGCCTCGGGAGACAGACATAGCGCTCGAGGGCAAGAATAAAATTGTCAGTTGCTGTTTCTGAAAGAAAGTCTGGTGGTGATAATATATAGTTTTCTGTTGGTGTCACTGATGATGATGCCTTTGACTTGTTGATTGTCACTATCTTTTCCCATAACATCCCTGAGCCCATAACATCATTCTAAAGTATATCTGCATTGTAAATGTTGCTACTTTATTGGTCACCAGCAGTTTTGAGAGGACATGTTATATTCAGTACCTGGTCGGTACAATGTACTGTGAAGTGGACATTGTGCTGTGTTGATGCTGATCTGTTGAATGTTACATGCTACTTATTGCTGTGTGATGTGGGAAACGTGTGATGATGATTATTATGTTTGCCCTTAACTCATTGTTTAGAATGAATTAGAACCTATATGGTATCAATTTATACATCTTCTTGGAAGATATTTGAATATGAAAATGTCTGTTAACTTTCCTTTGAAAGTTTTCAGTAGACTGGTGTTTTAAATTTGTTTTAGATTATGATGTAGAACGAATTTACTACTTCTTGCGCGTTATAATTTCATGATTGAAAGATAATTCCAGGGTTTTCAAGATGATAAGCGAACGACTGACGTGGAAAGAAAGCACTACATTAGTTTCAGTGTTTCTCGATAGAAATAGGTTTCAGTTCAGCCTTAGTTTTTCCATGCAACACAGCACTATGTTATGCATACTAAAATCAAAGAGTTACATGAAATGATAAAAGGATTTTGAGATATGGGGTTTCTCAGTCGGTATACAATTATGTTTGTTTTGTACAATAGATGTGTGAATATTGTGAATGTGATCAGTAGTTTCAAGCAGAATGCCTGACAAAGTCATATAGGCAATTAACACTATGTGCTGATCGAGATCACATCACTATAGTCATTGCAGAAAAATGATAAACCTGTTATCATATGATGATACAAAAATGGGATATAAAAGGAACAAAAATGACGGAACAAATATAGAAAACATTACGTCATTTGATACGACAATCAATGACCTAGTTATGAAATGAATTAAAGCACACTTAGCATGACAAAGACGGCAAGATCGAGATATAGTTACCATGCGTTTAGGCTTACTACCCACGATGTTTCACAACCGCAAAGAGAAAGAAAATGATTTAACTTTGGCTCGTGCCTTTCTGCACGATGATAGCATCCCAGTCACTGTTGAAGAGCACGGTACCATCATCTTTCCTCTCCGAGCACTCGGCGGAGCCCAGGTAGTCTAGGACTTCCTGATGGACCTCCTGGGTCACAGACTCGCGGAGGTTGCAGACTTGGGAAAGGAAGTCAACGATGAGGTTGCCCTCTTCCGACTCGGGATCGAAACAGCTGGTGATATCTAAGTGAAACGTCTGGCTCACAACTGTGAACGGGATGGCGTTGGCGGTCAAGACGTCGCGAAAGGCCTTGGGTGCACATGTACTGATTTTTATTCTGGAAACGGGGGTAGCGTTTCCAAAATCGCCAGGTGCCACTCGTATCTATAGCAGGGTAAGCATCGATTGAAATAAGTCTTGTTATAAAAATGTAGACGAAATTCGGGGAATCGCCATATTGATAACGCAAGTGCCTCCGTGGTAGCTACGTTTTATATGCACTCAAGAAATAGCTTGGCTGCTAAATTGGATCTGGTTTTAGTGGCCTCTCCCTCTGGAAATCAACTTGGGAATATTAATGCAACATTGCTCATATTGTACATCTAACATTTTTATTTTTTTAATCCTTTTTTATTCTAGTTTATAGGGCTCCACCTGTAACTCGTTAGGATGAGACACTCATCCCGGAACTTCGTGTTAATGACTGTCCCTCAGCTATAAGAACTTCTTACAAACAGAGGGATTTCCCACAGAATGACAGAGGAGGCTGCCTGTAAAAGCACCTATAACATGCTGTGTTATCGAACCCAGTGACCTAGAACTAGTTTGAAACGTCATTCATCCAGGTCACCTGTTATTCAAATATTAATTGTCATGAAACTCACACAGAGATTAAAAAAAAAAAAAATCACCAGCCCTCCTAGTAGTTATAATGTTGGACTCGAAATCGCGACTTTTAGTTGTGTTGTTGTTGGTGGTGGTGTTTTTTGTAGAGGGATTTCTACAGAAAATGATGTGAATGATATAAATTTGAACAAAAAAAACACACAAAAATACATAGACTATCAGCCGCGGTCACACTGGCAAAAGATTTCGAAGTCTTTTCGGTCTTTTGTGGGTCTTTAACACTTCGCGATCTTCGGATCGAGAAGTTTGGATCAGCAGTGCGCCTGCGCAAAAGAAGAAAGAGCACGCCTTCTGACAGCTGGTGATTGTGACATAACAATGCAGACATGTACATGACAATGACCATGCTCTTCGGAGGCAGACCCCGCAAACAGATGATGGACTCGTCATGTGCCAAACTTTCAGTTTCTGTATAGCGTCCACACCGGCAAAAGACCGAGAAGTTTGGCAGGAATGGGGAAATAATCCCTCGTTTCAGTGAGGAGTTTCGCGAGATGAAATTTCGCGAGAAGTTTCGAGAAAAGTTTGTGGTCACACTGACAAAACTGCGAGATCTTAAAGATCGCGAACTAAATTTGCCCGATCTTTCGTCAGTGTGACCGCGGCTGGGAGCGTCTAATTGCATATCAATACTTAAAAACACGCTTCATTCATGTTCAGTACTCCACATCTTACACCAATTGTACTAATATTTCATGACTGTCTTCCTGGTAATTAGCTCATCTTACTCCCTCCTTTCTATGTTTTTACCCTTTACGCCCGCTGAGATGATTGATTTAATTCAGTAATCATAATGACTGAAATCTATCTCTTTATTTGTCAAAGTGTTAATCTGGTGACCTATTTTCTTACTGCATACGTGCGCTACTGGGCGTGGAGGAGTCCTACAATATTGTGTCCTATGTGGAATTTCACTTTTACCTGAAATAACGACGATAAACAGCATTCCGCCGTCCTCCAGACACTCATGTAGATAGCGAATGGTGTCGTTCAAATCGTCCACGTAGTAGACTGAGTGAATGGCACTGATGAAGTGGTACTTGGGATACACGCCCGTTTCATTCAGCTTCCTTCTGTAGCCGTCTAGCGTATCCTGGTGGAGGTCGAAGTCGATCCCGGCGAATTCTTCTTTCCCGCTGGAAATGAGCTTACGATACATATCAAGCTGGCTAGCAGCGGGCTCGATCACGGTGTTGTGAACGGCCTTGAAACGAGCTCGGATCTTGGTGGCCATTCTGCTGTCCATTTGTCCTAAACGAACAAAGAATAAGTAAAATAGATATGTAAGTATGATGATAGTGTTGCGGGCTGGCGCCGTTGTCGATGTCGACGTCGTAGAAGTACCCCTCAAACGCGCATGTGTGACACTCAAGATTTCCGGTTCAATAAAAAAAAAAAAAAATCAAAGTTTAATGTCGCATTATTAACAAAAGGTTTGAAATCGCCACTTTTACATTCTTTCACTTGTATTCGAGTCTAAATGTAGGAGCCTAAAGAAGCCGGAAGAAATCCTATCTCATCTTTTTTTTTTAACACTTTCTAAATTCCAGTAAAATCTATTAGTTCCTGAACCGAGACTTGCTTACGAATAGATTTGTATGTTCCTATGTTTAGATACTTACCAAAGGTTCTAAAGTATAAGTTGGGTAATTTACGCGGGGATCAAGGGAGTGGGCGTGTTGAGTCATCATGGACTTAATGCGGACGTCCAGGGAAACACTACGCGGAGGCAGCCTACGTTTGTGCTAAGCGCTGTACTTGTTACCCTCCGTAGATTCTGTGCTAGTTGGACGTCGTAAATCTGTTATCTTGAAATACATGACTTTCCATTGCATGACATCCGTATGGTAATAAATAATGAATGATTTACCAGATGGTCAGATACATAATTGTGACCCGCTACAACAAAAGGATCCTAAAGTCGCTGATGGCGGAGCCGAGAAAATCGAGTTTCCAGTCACATCATCAAAATTGGTCAAAACAATCGGATTTCCGTTTTTGGCATAATTTTGTAGTCTTATGTTTTGTCTATCGTCTGCCGAAATTTCGAAGCTAAATGATCAAACGAAAGGCAAGAAATTAGCGTTTTTCTGGGCCATGATTTTCCGACTTTCAACGTAACAGAAACGTGTCCAAAGATTTGGATTTAGCGCCGCAACTAGACTCCGCCCCTCGCAGCGAGGGAGTGATCTTATTGGTCAGTGCGTGGCATCCTGATTACTAATTGGTTGTGCGTAGACCGCTGGCGCTAAGCTTGAATGAACATCGCGGAGGTCGCTAGGAGCATATCTTCTATTGTCAAGCGGTGAAAACTGTTATACCTCCCCTTGATCATGTTACCGTCAGAAGGAAAACTTTCAAGGCGTTTTTCTCGAAACTCTGATTTCCTCAAGTACTTGACATGCGCTAATAAAATCATCGATATCTCCGCAACCAAGTACTTTTATGAGTTGTGTTATATATGAAATTAAAGTAGAAGAATAGGGGAATAATGTCAAGTCATTTACAGAAAATTGTCCTCCCCGACTTTCGGATCCTTTTGTTGTAGCGGGTCACAATTATTACAAAGCAAATGTCTCTACTATTGACTAGAATTGACAAAATATAAGTAATGTTCACGTACGAAAGATCCAAATCATTAGCTGACATGGCAACATTGTACGATAACAGTGAGCCGAAGCTCGCGACCAATCTCAGATCAGTTTGCAAATAATTTTTCCAATGATTATAAACTGAATTCATTTTTATCACCAAAGTCTACTTCCTGAAATATTAATTGCAACTTATTTTTTCTGAAAGATTAAGGATTTGGGGAATTTTGGATGGGTGAACGTAACGAGACCGACACCCATGAGTCATTTACAGCCCACGAGTTATACAGACGAGTCATACAGCCCACGATTCATACAGTTCATATTATGTCATACAACCCACTAGTTATACAGCCCACGAGTTCGACATAAAGTAAAATAAACGCACGAGTTATACAGCTAATAAGTTCGACACAACGCGCAAAAGGCTCACGAGACCGACACTATATGCAAACAAAGCCCACGAGACCGACAGTACGCTTAAAAGGCTCACGAGACCGACACTTCGCAAAAGAGGCTCACGAGACCGACACGAGGCAAAGAAGGCCCACTAGACCGACAGGATGAACAGCGCCACCTATAGACCAATCAATTGTATAGGGTGTTCAGATAATGGCATATTATGGAAGATATAAGAGATGGAAAAGGAGAGTTTCTAGGGCGTTACCCCGCGAGTTGCCCTCATTCACCCCAGTGAAATGTTCAAGGCATTTGATTGTGTTTACGCGTGTGTGTGTTTGTGAAAAAATTAAAAAGAAAAAAAATTATTAAAGGTGTGCATCAGGTCTTTCCACCTTGGTTTGAAAAATGTCAAAACACCCTCGTTTCCCTTTCCGTAAAACACATACACTTTGGTAATACTTGGGTCAAAGGCAGAAGCGCTACCGACTGAGCCAACTCACCGCCATAACCTAACTGTTCAGTTAGTTACAATCTCACGCTCGATGGCGTGACGGAATTGCATTCGCCAGTATGCTATTTTGCCCTTTATGGACAACCCTGTAACAGGTACATACTTGCAATTGACATGTAGATGGCGCTGCTCATCCTGTCAGTCCGGTGATCAGAGCCTTCTTTGCGTAGTGTCGATTCGTGAACTTTCTTTGCCTTGTGTCGGTCTCGTGAACCTTCTTTGCCTAGTGTCGGTCTCGTGGGCTTTCTTTGCGCAGTGTCGGTCTCGTGAGCCTTTCGTGCGTAGTGTCGAACTCATGGGCTGTATGACGCGTGAGCCATATAATTCGTGGGCTGTATGAATCAAGGACCTGTTTATAATATATGTCGGTCTCGTGGACCGTATGACTCAGGGGTTTCGGGATGACCCCCTTTTGGATATGAATTAAAACTGATAGCCAAAACATCGTTAGGGAGTAACCGATGGAAGGTACTGTAATCATGAATGATCACTACGCGCATCTAGGCCTACAGGCAGTGTTTTGTATCTTTCGTAAAGGACATAAATTAAAACTGATAGCCAAAACATCGTTAGGGAGTAACCGATGGAAGGTACTGTAATCATGAATGATCACTTCGCGCATCTTGGCCTACAGGCAGTGTTTTGGATCCTTCGTAAAGGACATAACAGCAATCGAAATTCCATATTCCTTCATATTCCTGCTAATATTGGATGACTTACCAATCGAGTATTTTTACTCATTTATTCAAATACTAGGATATTCCTTACCAACAATTCATAATAAAGCGACACTTCCATGTTTAGATTCGTCTCTATGCCTTATGTGTTCTATGCCTTAGTGTGCATAGAACTTTATATACGTATCCAAGCAAAGCAATTTCAGCAAAAGGTCAGCTATAGGGCAAGAATCAACAGTGGATATCGGAATGCCGATCGATTGTCTAAACTGTAACTTCCTATCATCGGAACATTTATGCTATAAATAAAATGCTTGTCGTAACTTAAAATAATTTTTATGACTTCTCTGACAACTTGACCTCTCTGACCAAAGCAGTGCAGCAAATATCAACGATCGATCTTACTTTTCGTACTCTTAGCAGTGAGAGCAGAAGAGGTGGGGAGTGAAGGGAGGAAAGTAGACATAGTGACAGGCGGAAGGATATAGTGTAGATTGAGGGAACAGATGCAGGTGAAGAAACAAAGTTAAGCACTGCTGCTGAAACTGATGAGAATAATATACCCTATCAATACTATACTGGAAAGAATGCAGAGCCCCATATTCTGTTCACAGTGCCATGCACATAATCAACTATGTGAAAACGCTCGAATTTAACAATGTGAAGATGATTTCACACTGTGATGTGGTTTTCACAGCGTGTTCACATAGTAATGCTCTGTTTCACACTGTAAATCAATGACTCACATTGTGTTTACACTCTTAAGCGCTCGAATTTAACAGTGTGAAGATATTTCCCAAGTGTTCACATTGTGTTCACACTGTGTTTGTCACAGTACTGTGAGACACTGTGTTCTTTCCAGGAGGGTAGAAACAAACAAAGAAGGCAAACTAGCTGAGTGTAACTAGGTTGGCACGTTGCAATATCAACAAAAATTGTACATTTCCTACAGGTTTGGGCCAAAATGCATGAAAAAGTATTAAGTGTCTCACTGGGAAAAGAACAGAATAATAAAACAATAAAATGATAACAACAATAAAGACAAACGTACTATAGGGGCATCAACTAAGCCAAAAACTTGACGGAAAATGGAAAGTTACGTAGATTATGATCATTATTAAAAGATGACAACTATAAATTTTGTGTTCTTATTGCTAAGATACCTTAAGAAACAAAAGCCATACAGCTGAAACTCTTTGAAGGTTTCCCCGTGTTTATTACCATTATTGTTGTTGTTATTATAATTATCATTATTATGTTAATTTAAATATCAATTGCCATTGGAGCAAATCGAGATCCTATTACCAAAAGGGATGCTACGTGCCAGTGTCAGGTTTAAGGAAAGAGCATAATATTATACTTATAATATTCTAAGAGGAATTCAGCCTTTTTGATAAAAATTGGTTTTGAAATGACTGAAATGTCCAAAAACAAAATAAAACAAAGCGATCCTAATGTAGGTCCCACCTTTTACTGGGATTGATATGTTTTGGATAGCTCAGTTAAAACCGCTAATCAGAAGTTTCGGGCTGCAGAGAAACTGATATGAGTTTTTGTTGTTGTTGTTGTTGTTGTTGTTGTTGTTGTTGTTGTAGCTGTTGTCGTTGCTGTTCAAGTTCAAGTTCAAGTTTGTATAACATTTATTTTCCATCTTTTTTTCATGTAGGAAATCACATGCATGAAATTATTGTACAGGAAGGCAGAACCTCAAAAAAGCAAAGCTTGTGGTGAGCTGCCTTACAAAAATACATTACCTCACAAACACAAGCACAAAAAAAAAACAAACAAACAACGAAAACATGATAATAGTTCCCATGACAACACTGAAATGAAATATTCCTCAGAGGGAGTAGTACAGAGAGGCAACAATGAGTATGAAAATGCATTGTAGTGACAAGATACAGGCTATGGCAAATGTACCTGGGTACAGCAAACCTCGCACGAGCCGAAGCTCTAGGGACTGAAAGAGAAAAAAGAAAATGCGACTTTCGCGAGAGTCGATTTTTTTTTTGACTCAACTTAATGTACATGTATAGTACATTTGCATGCATGCATGTGTGTGTGTGTGTGTGTGTGCGTGTGCATACATGTGCTGTGTCAATAATGCAACATAGGTAGCCACTACTGGCAGACATTCTCTTAGCTGTGTGCTTTCATCCCTGCCGACCCTGAAACAAAACACTCTCGACGGGGATTTTCCCCGTCGAGACTCCTGAAGAAGGTGGAGGCCACCGAATTATTTGAGTTGTTCAATAAACTCATTTTTATTGGCGAAATAATGCATTACTAGTTTATTTCTTGATTCTTCGCTATATATATATATATATATATATATATATATATACTCCAGGGAAAGTGTAATTTTTTTCCATAATCTTTCATTGATTCCATATTCAAAACAATTTCGTGACAAATAAAATCACATGTATTACAAAATCTACGATTTATCATGACACAATTATAATGAAATCAAACCAAGCTGTACTTTCAGTAGAAATACAGTACATTTGTAAAGAATATACAATGCACCAGAGAAAGAAAACAACATATACTGCTTACATACTCTCATTAAAATCAGATCGAGCTGTACTTTCAGCATGACAGCACAATCATTAAAAAAAAAGAAAACTACTTATCACGTCATCGATCTTTCCATACACGCAAATAGAATCGATATTCCCTTTAATCACCCCCTCCCCCCGCCTCCTCCCCTCCAAACAACCCGTCCCCTCCCTTCCCCCTTCCCCGTAGACATCTGGCTCCGGGTCCTTCCATACTTACTTTCAAATTGAAATGAATGGTCAAAGTTCCCCTCATTGATGCTAATTTCTTTTCCTCCAATCTATCCTCTAAAATATTATTTTTTTAATTTCATTATATGTAGGCGGCTTTCTATATTCTCTACTTTTAAAAATCAAATATGTAACCAAGATTTAAATATGATTTAGTATTTGTGTTTTCCTCTATTGCCCTCCTTCCTCCCGAGCAGAATTTTTTCCCAAGTACAATTTTTTAAATCAACATCCTCTATCATTTTCTCACATAATTCCCAGATAAATTTCACATGCTCACAAGTGTAAACTGAATGTTTGTATGTTTCTCCTTCTTTTTCACAAAAAGAGCATAAGTTAATTGCAGCCAAACCAAACCTGAAAAGATGATGATTTGTGTAAACAATACCATGCACCAGTTTGAATGGAAACTCTCGTAATTGGCTATTTAATGTGCATTGTCTTGGCCTTAAAAATATGAATGCCTAAATGAATGCCTAAGTGAATGCCTAAATGAATCGATCACCAGCCTGCATATTGTTTTACTCTATACTACTTTAGGGATGTCATTAGGGGAGGCTGGTGTATTCTCCTCCCTCCCATGAGCGAGAGAACCCTTCCCATTTGTAGGCCTCAAATTCGCAATATCGCTCACCAGCAATGGAAAAATAGCGGCAGTGAATGCATGGAGTCGTTTCACACAAGGCTACTCGAATCTGTTATGCATAATAGCCTATTGTACAGTTAGAAGTAAGTAATAGGTTTCACGCACTTGCCCTAAACGTGAACATGACCCTTCCATGTGCATTATTCAATGTACTGTACCAGACACCGCAGTTATATAGGCCAGACGGACAGGAGTAGATGACCTTGACAGCGCCGCGACAGCCTTGGTATAGAATGGACCTTGGGGAATGCACGAAAAAAGGGCCGGCGCAGTGTTTTCAAAAGTGTGGGGGCCCACTTCCGGGTTTCATGAGCTAACAAGCAAAAAACAAACAAACAAACAAACAAAAAAAAAAAACGGTCCACAGCTCATCTCTCCCCGTCTACTTCCGGGTTTCTTCAGCTGACAAGCAAAAAAAAAAAAAAGGTCTTCAGAGACAACACATAACCTGACCGCCGCCACACTTCAAGATCTCTACCTAACTTAATTATTTCTATTTTAGTGCCACTTACATACTTCCGGGGGTTGAAAAAAGTATGGGGGCCCAAAGTGATGACACCTTATGTATTCCTTTGTATGGTGCACAAAAAGTGTGGGGGCCCGAGCCCCCACGGCCCCCACGGCTGCGCCGGCCCTGGAAAAAAAGGTCAACTTCAAGCCTGCTAGCTGCAGCTATGCCTCACCAAAATTAGGCTGCGTTTATCTAACTTGAGAGAAAATAGCGTTTCAAAACGCGTTTGGAATAGTGTTTACGAACGTGATTTGAAACGCGATCCTCGGGGTGGAGAATTTAACGAAATAATCAATGACATTATTGTAGGCCTTACGTTTCCTTTTTTCTTCATATATAGTGCATATTATAGGTTTTCCTGTCCAATTTCATCAGATTTGCATTCAAATCAATGAAAAGGTGTTCAAATTCAAACGATTTTGGTCACTGCTCTCCTCCCACGGTTCATTTTAATTCTTTGAGCATTACATTTAATTTCATGACACTCTCTTTTAGATTAAGTAAGCATACTCGGAAAGATCAGTAACTACAAAAATATAAGCAACAGTGAAAGTCACTCCCCATATGTTGTAAATGTTTGCCTTATGAGAAATTTGAATTCCTTAAAGCTCTTCACGGCGGTGTTAATACGAATTTGAATGCGTTGCACGTGCATTTTTAATTTGAAGCCACTTTTACACGTTTATTGGAGAAACTCATGAGATCGCATGCTGATGAAATTAAATTGAATGAACTAGACACCTTTTTGAATGATGATCTCGATGACCATTCAAATTCACGCGAATTTGAATGACTGCATTGTTAAATTGAATGCAAATCTTATCAAATGTATGGTTTCTTTTTGTTTTGGGTGTTTTTCTTTTAGTTTTAGTTTTACGTCTACGACGTTGATATATCACTCACGCCTATAAGCTTAGTATTTTTGACTAATCACTGGAGGGGCTGAAACTGGCTGAAAATCAACTTCCCGTTCCTGAATGCCAGAGACTTTAATTGGACAGTGTGTATAATGTTATGAGGTTTCTGTGCCGATCGGCAATTAAGGCACACAAGGGGTTTAAGTTCTTACCCGAGCCGCTGCCAATTCGCAACATTCTGACTGTGGAGTCTGAGGGAAGGCGCTCTACGAGTCTCTCAACCACTGGTGGCAGAAACTTCTCTTCCCATTTCGCAAGGATCTCGGACTTGGTGGACCGCTTGGCAAAGACATGAAAAGCCTTGGTGTAGTAGCTTGGGTCGTCCTTGAGAGGTTTCAGTTTGGTTTGTTCCATCGTCGGTCTCGAAAGTATCAATTCTCAGAATAATGCAATATGCAACTATTCTACTCTAGGGTTGTCAGTGCAGTTGTATGGCAAAGTACTGTACTATATACATTCAGCAATATTATGGAATTGCATGTGCAAAGAACATTCTCACTCCCCCGAATTGATCTGTTACCCTTTTCCCGTTACCGCACGTAAATAACTCGGCGCGAAAAAAAAAAATAGTGCTTATTGTGTCATGGAGCTCCATGAATGTAGGCCTACCGTTCGCTTTGTATGTTAGTTCGGATATTCATGATCTGTGATATTGTTACGCCCGTTTAGTGGTGCAGGTTCCACTGACTTTTCTTTTAACGGCCTTAAAGAACGAAGACGATGGAGCGGAAGAGGCACCTAGGAGCATTGAGTAGCACTGACACTGCATATGTTCCGTTGAAAATTCGAACGGTTAAAGGGGACCTCCGGACGATTTTCAGACTTTTACATTTGAACAACTATAAATTAGTTAAACTGAGTACAGAGTTTTTGAATTTATAGTGATTGGGATGAGGAATAAGAATGTTTTCAAAATTTATAACACATTGCAATGAACAAGGATGATGACATGGCAGCCTCACCATAAGAATGTTTGAGTTGGGGCTCAAGGAAGCAGAACAAAAGAAGAAGGCATGCATATATTTTTCACAGGTGAACTTGTTGAGCAAGTGGTATTGTAATGGAATTACACTGCTACATTTCTGAAATATAAGAGGCTCTGATGTCATCAACACTGTTCAGTATAATTTGTTTAAGATTCTAAATTCATTGGTTTCTCTGCTCAAGGACCACAATAAATTCCACGAATCTATACATGGAGCTGTCGATTTATGTACTGCATGATGTGAAATTATGAAAATCGTCCGGAATGCCCCTTTAACATTGCTACTCACGTACCACCCCCCCCCCGCCACCGTAACTTTTTATCGAATGAATTAATGTCCATGCATTTCATCTAGGTGTTTAAGGAGCAATGTAGGTGATGTGATCCTACCGACAGAGACAGACAGGGATTCAGTAGCCAAGCATAAATTTTGATGATTCTCACGGTTATTTCCACAGGATGTGTCGGCAAACAATGTTCCATGGCAATTGTCACTTTTGTAACTGATATTGCAGCAGACGATAATGCACTACAAAGTCTTGTCCCGGCAGGCCACACACGACCCGAGCCGAGATTGTCCCCGCGACTCGTCTCGTGTTCATGATTTCCCAATATTGCCTTTAAATGTGATTTTGCTTGTTTTAAATTTTCAGAATAAATTCTTCATGAATTCCTTGTAGCAGTGGTTGATTTATTTCCATATATCTCGTATTCTCTCAAATTGCAACCAGTAGGATCATTCATGTAAATCTTATAAAGCCTATTCCCTGTATGTATTGAGCAAAAAAAAAAAAGTCGATAATGTTATCCATGACATTTTCCATGTTCATTTTCCTTGAGCCTTACCAATGGAAAAATGTTATTGTATTTCATTTTATATTTTATTTCATTTTATATCGTATCAAATTATTACACGACATATTCACATTTTAATTGTTGTTAACACCAAACCTTTGTTTTGATACCACATCAGTTCTTAACGATCTTATCATCGAGGTGTTCCCTTTCTATACATTACTGATTTATATGGGTTTTTAATCAAGGCGTCATTACAACATGGACAGTGATCAGATATATCAAAATAATCGATAAACCGCTTATAATACCTTTATGTGACATATAATTATTAGAAGTGAATGAAACACCGTTAAAGGTTAAAGAACGAGTTCACCTCCATTAACATGTGGATTAAGAGAATGCAGCAATTTTATTAAAACACATTTTTGAAAACAATATTTGAGTAAATTGGAAACCTGCTCAAAAGATAAGAATTCTTGACTTGAAGATTCAGTTCCACGATCGCTGGATGTGCAACTAATACAGTCTGCTTATAATGTGTTCAATGTATATACGTTGAGAAAATCTGCAGAAAAAAAAATCAGCATATGTTCACTTTTCTCGATAATAGAAGTGCAAATGTCTTGCCTCTTTCAGAAGTCAAGGGGGAATAATATTACGGGCCTTAACTTATTATTTATGTTTGATACAAGTTTAGGGAATGTGTAATTATTATTTTTTTCAAAAAATGAAATTTTGAGGAATTCTCTTTATATTTTTCTTGTTTTGTGGTATGCGTGTAACATGATTGAACTGTAGTAATTTTTTCATCCAGGAGTGACAGCACAGAAACTGTTAAAAAAAAAAAATAACTTCTGAACGGATTGTCTGATTTTTCTCAAACTTTCACAGATGTATCATTTTTGACATAAGCATTGAAACACCAACACAGAACTTTCATGGCTCCATCCATGCAAACAAGTCATGTAAAAAGTCATGTTAAGGTTAGGAGGAAGTGTGTACAATGTATGTGCACGCGCTCTTGAGAATTGAGAGTCCGTGTGTGTGCGTGCGTGTGTGCGTGTGTGTTGTGTTTATGTGTGTGTATGTATGCATGTATGTGTGGGGTGCGCCTGAAAAGGAGAGGAGTGGATGGACGGGATGTGGGTTTGAGGGACGGGTGTGAACGTGTGAGTGTGTGTGTTTGCAGTTGGTGGATGATGAGTGAGTGTAAGTTAGGGAAATTGATGTGCAAACACATGTCACATACACGCGTCTACACACCATACACAACACATAGCATGCAACCCCCCCCCCCCACACACACACACATACATATCACATTTACCAGTCACACCCACCTCAACCACTCAATTCGTAGTGCATCAATAGCATCATCTTCTGCAGCTTGAAGACAACAAACGACGACAACTTGTACAGCTACGTTTCATTTTTTGCATGCACGAATTGACGCCATTGAGGACAAAAATTGGGGACTGCACGAGCAGCACAATTTGTCGCCAGGCGACAAATTGTGCGGGGGCGACAATTTCAGCCGTAACAGAGGTATTTAATCAATTTCTGAATATCTATAGCATTTCGACTTCTTTAAGGCGAAGGAACAACATTCAACATACATGTAGTTTGAATGAACGTGCATGTCGTCAAGACCCTTATATCGCCATAGGCCTAATACTGTATTTGATGACGTACACATGTACAACCTTGTACATCCGTATATTTGTTGTATCATATGTAGGCCTACGCAGTTTTACCGCACTACAGATTGGTTAATAGCTTACTTTTATTTCTTGCTTTTTTTCCAAATCATACATAACGAAAGAATACATACATTTAGAAATCAACATTGTACGACGCATAAGCTAGCATATAGCTGTCTTACAAATTAATTCAAAGTACATGATACATATGTAAATGAGGTGTACATTTTGCAGTGTTTTTTTTGTTGTTTACTGGAGTCTCATCATATGTTATGTGACATGTTCAGACCTGGCTGGGTCAAGACTTGTTTATGTTTTGTAGGCGATTTTGCAGTTGTTATTTGTGTATAACCCTTGTGTTTAACGGTAGTAGAGGAATTGTTTGACGTAGTATTTTAGACTAAGTGGCGTGCCATAAGACCAAAATTAAGCCCAGTTTTCGTACTGGTACATTAAAACAGTTTCTAAATGGGAGTTAGGATAGAAACAACCAGTTAGAGAAAGTTAATCAGTTTAATCATTTTTAAATAGTAATACAGTTTACTTACACATGTACTAGAGTTGGTGACCCAAACATATTTTGTCCCCTTTGGTGAACAGCACCTTTAAGATTGAATGTAGTGGGGCTGCTATGTTGTGCAGTTGGAAATCCAGCACAGGGGAGCCTCGGACAACATAGAGCAAGTTATGGGCAAGGGTCGACAGGTCAAGGGGGTGACTGTGGCCAGGCCAGGCCTGAGCGAAGGCAGTCTGGTCATGTACATGTGGACAACATTTGGGGGGGGGGACATGATGGGATGTAAGGGAACATTATGGGATGTAGGGGAGAGTGGGGAGAAGCGAGGGGAGGGTATGTGTCGGGTCTTCTTCTACAGCCTGCGATAGGGGAAGGGTGTAAGATAACCTGGGCTGGAGGAAAACTGTAGGGAAGGAGAGATTTGTACTTGTTCTGGGCTTGCCGACAGTTGTTTTGAAGACTG
Source organism: Diadema setosum (assembly GCF_964275005.1). NCBI lineage: Eukaryota > Metazoa > Echinodermata > Echinoidea > Diadematoida > Diadematidae > Diadema > Diadema setosum. Next base: position 32,353,214 of record NC_092693.1, on the reverse strand, counting down.
TAAAATGTGTGAATGGAGATGAGGTCTGAGATAGACGCTTACAATTGTACCTGCCGTGAATGTCCATGGAAATGCGGTGAATCGGAAATGCCAGTTTAATAGTCCAGTCTCCAGTGATGCCAGGTTGTTTGGATGTGGCATTGGAAATCCATTTTGTTGAACTGATATATCTTCGTGCAGTACGGAAGGAGGCACTACACCCCCCCCCCCCCACCTGTGGATCAACCCTGCGTGGAGAAAATCTGAGTTATTTGGTGCTCATCATCTGTAGACCCCTTTATGAACTGAGCGCTCCAACGCGATCAGCTGACGTGAAGTGTTGCAATTCCACCGCGAGGACTGTTCTTGCGTTATTAAATTCGCGACTGATTATCCATACAAAGATAATATGTAAGTACCGCGGTACGTTTTCACACCATTCATTATCTGTATAATTACCCCTTTTCCTCCTCTTTTATGCGAGGAGAGCAAACTGGTTGAGTTAAAGATCAATAAATAAATCTCAATGCCAAGGAGGCCACGCAATATAATTCACTGTGCATTTCATTGTTCTTTATATTGTCTCCGCCTTGACGCCCACACGCTCGGTTCGATTGGTGATTTGGCGAATTGTATTTGATGAAACATGATTATTATGTATTTGGGGTAGGGATGAACCATCCTGACAAATGACTTTCCATCTCATAAGACCCCCCTTACATAAATTGGTGTCAGGAGTGGGATGTCAAGGTTGGCGTTGAGATTTACACATAATAACACTATCAATTTACACCGTATTTCGTATTATGCCACAAACACTGTGAAGCACTGCATCGAGCAAGGTAATTTTTTTTAGTAATTGAAATATTAATTGAAACATTATTCAGGGCAAATCAGTGAAAGCCCATTACTGAAAGGCGACAATGTTTTAATGTGAGTATACTGCTCCATGCTGACGCTAGATGTGGCACCTTTGATTGTTGTTCTAAATATCACGATCCTATGTCCTCACAATGACGTATTACATTTAATATCAAATATAATTTGAGAGACGACAGATTTGGACTATTCGGGACGCATTCAATACTAGGTCATCTGGTGTGTTGTGTTGAGTTATTTTGTGGTGTAAATATATAGTTGATAATCCTTGTAGCAGCTGGAGGGAGGTACCTCGATTATATATTAACTGATTAATGCTGTTGATTGTGAATGTGATTTATTTTGTTTCGTGATTGAGTGGGAATCCAAGTTGAAATACTTTTAGTATAAAGTAAACAACATGTCCACAGACGACCAGACAGACCTAGTAGATAGTGTTGTGAACCCAAACGACGAACAAGTCCCATTGCCTAGTCCCAATCAAGCGAGCAAAATGTCCAAAATGGACCAAACACACCAAATAAATAGTGCTGCAAACAGAAACGAGACACAAATCCCATCCCCAAGCCCTGTCATGCCAGTAAGTTATGTGCCCTTCTATATATCGATCCCCGAATTTACTGGGCACAGGGCAAGTGGGTCGAATGTACACGAGTTTATTGCGAGGGTAGAGGCTGCATTCCGGGCATGGCGCACACCCGAAGATCAGAAGGTTGAGGTTATCTTGCATCACCTTGCCGGGGACGCAAGAAGAGAGATCTTGGTGCTTCCTCAGGAACAGCGATCGGTAGAGGATATTTTCAAGACTCTTAGGGAGCTCTATGAAGAAAAGGATACCGTTGCATCCCTTCTCGGCAGGCTGCACGCCAGGCGACAAAAGCCAGGCGAGTCCACCCGACAATACGCGCTGGCCTTGCAGGAAATCGGAGGAAAGATACGATCTGTGAAGCCAGACTTCGTGAAAAATATCGACGAACTGTTGTGTAGTTGCTTCACTGAGGGGCTCCGTGCAGGGCACGTCAGGGTGGTTGTCTCCCGATATTGGAGGCAGCAGCAACCTATGACCTTTGCAGACCTAAAGGAGGAAGCCAGTAAGATTGAAGGCGAGGAGGAAAGTGGCTTGGGTGACCTTGGTCACCCACCCGCAACAGTATATGCCACCCACCAAGATTCAGGGCGTACGAAAACTCCGGACCCCACGGTACAACAACTGGTTGAGGAAATGAAGGCCCTTCGTGCGATAGTCACCGAACTGAGTGAGCAAGTGACCCAACACAAAGCTCAGGAGCGGGCACCAAGAGGAAACCCAAACTGGGATGAATCCGGGCGGCCACGATGTTTTACTTGCCAACAGTATGGACACCTGGCACGCAACTGCCCTGTAGCAGCACCCCGCCAACCGTATGGCTGGACCCCCCAACCGTCCACGACATCCCATCCACCCCCCATCCATCCGCGACAAGCACCCGCCAACCTGGTACCACCACACATGCAACCTCCCTTCCAGCCTGGTCCTCCTCCTAAGCGCCCAAACACAATGACCCAGGGACCACGTGCTCCTTACCAGGGAAACTAGATGGCTCCGGCGCCGAGGGTCGAGCGACGGAGAGCAAGAGGGAAGACCCTACAGGAGGTACCTCGGTATCATCAGAGAGCACCCAACACGTCATTGGTGGACATCTGTTGGCCACTGCCAGGATTGAAGGAGTCGACATCTCCTGCATTCTCGACACTGGCTCTCAGGTGTCTACCATTGATAAACATTGTTTGGAATCTCTCCAAGTTGAGCAACACACTGGAACCCTGCCTTGGCTGAAACTCCGGGGTGCAAACGGCCTAGAGGTACCCTATATCGGATGTGTTGAAGTGAAGATGGAGGTCCTCGGCCAGGACTTAGGGAGAGTAAGCATGTTAGTAGTGGACCGAGCACCCTCATCTTCATCCCCCTGCCTACTGGGAATGAACGTCATAGACCAGTGTCGAAAATCTCTCTTTAGCCAGCTTGGACAGAGCTTCCTCCAACCTACACAGGTACACAATGGAGGAGCGTGGAAACAGGTTCTCTCAGTAGGACAATACATGGATAGCCCAAGCTATGGGTTTCGGGTACACCCTGCAGCAAAGCGAGTGCAAGTGAAGGCTGGGTGCGAAGAAATTGTCTTGGGGGTGTGCCATGCAGTTCAGAATAGAAGGGAGCTAATGGGCTTAGTGGAGCCTTGGATGGATGGAAATCTGCCGAAGGGTATCCTTACCGGCCGTGCAGTGGTGACCGCAAAGAGAGGACTTGTCCCAGTGAGAGTTGTTAACCACAGCCCAGGTGATATTTACCTTGACCGATGCACCCAGCTAGCCACACTGCACACCGTGGACCCATGCGCCATAATTGGTTGTAACAGAATACGACTAGAGCAGGTTGATGCTGAGACACTCCAAGTTTCACTTGGAGAACAGTCCCTCCCTGATGATGTACTTGCGGATGTCGACATATGTACTGATGGGCTATCGGGTACCCAAATTGAGAGGATAGGGCAACTCCTGACTCGACATAAACAGGTATTCTCGCAGGGCGAGGGAGATTACGGCCGGACCACGATAAGCACCCATTCCATCCCAACCGGGAACGCCCCACCCCACAAGGAGCCGTTCCGGCGTATTCCCCCACAACTCTTCAAGGATGTCAAAGAACACCTCAACAACCTGCTAGAAAGTGACATCATCAGGGAGAGCTCAAGCCCTTGGGCGTCGCCAATAGTCTTAGTTAAGAAACGTGACGGCAGTCTACGCTTGTGCGTTGACTATCGCAAGCTCAATGCTAAGACCAGAAGGGATGCTTTCCCCCTCCCAAGGATTGAGGAGTCCCTGGACGCCCTTGGGGATGCCTGCTATTTCTCCACCTTGGACTTGGCCAGCGGCTATTGGCAGGTGGAGATGAACGAAGATGACAAAGAGAAGACTGCATTCACAACCCCCATGGGGCTCTTTGAATTTAATAGGATGCCCTTTGGTCTCTCCAACGCGCCGGCAACCTTTCAACGACTAATGCAACGCTGTCTAGGTGATCAAAATTATGAAACACTGCTGATATACTTGGACGACGTAGTCATCTTCTCGCGGGATTTCGACTCACACCTGCTGAACCTGGACAGAGTCTTTAACCGCTTGTCTGAGGCTGGACTCAAGGTAAAACCCTCAAAGTGCCACCTCTTCCAAAAGGAGGTCAAATACCTGGGCCATGTCATATCGGCTGAGGGGATCTCTACCGACCCAGACAAGTGTGCTGCACTGAAAGACTGGCCACAACCTCGCAATGCCAAGGAGGTCCGGATGTTTTTAGGGTTCGCAGGATATTACAGGAGATTTGTGGAGGGCTTTTCAAAGATCGCCAAGCCCCTCTTTGCCCTTACCGGCCAGCCGAAGCGGAGGCAGAAGAAGAGGCCTGAGCCACCCAAACCCTTCATCTGGACCACAGAGTGCCAAGTCGCCTTCGACACTCTCCGAAAGTGCCTTGTGACATCACCAGTTCTAGCATACCCTAGATTCGACAGGCCTTTCAAGTTGTACACAGACGCGAGCAACCTGGGGTTAGGTGCAGTTCTCTCACAGGAGACGGACGGAACTGAGAGAGTCATCGCATATGCCAGTCGGGGTTTAAGAAAGGCAGAAAGGAATGACTCTAATTACAGTGCCTTCAAGCTCGAACTCCTCGCTCTGAAGTGGGCCGTTGCAGAGAAGTTTAGAGACTATCTCCTTGGTTCTGCCGTTGAGGTCTACACCGATCACAACCCGCTTGTTCATCTGAACACCGCTAGTCTTGGAGCGACAGAGCAAAGATGGTTGGCTAAGCTAGCTAACTTTGAGCTGAAGATCCACTACCGTCCAGGGAGGACAAATGCTAATGCAGACCTACTGTCCCGCCTTCCAAACTCCGAACAGGTACAGCCAGCTACAAGGGATGAACCTGACGAAGCTGACGATGTAGAAGTCTTCCAGACGACGGTTAGCGAGGGCAAGGGAGGGACCTTCGTGTTACCTGGAATGTCAGCTGAGGAATTCGCAGCACATCAAACAAATGACCAGGACGTGTCCAAAGTGATGCAACACCTTTCCCTAGGAACAAGACCCACAGCTGAAGAAAGGAGGGAGTACAGCAGCACTACCTGCAAGCTCCTCGGACAGTGGGAGAGGCTTTCGTTGGAAGCAGGCATCTTGTACCGCCGCCGCTACAATCAGAGGCAAGGAAGGGAGGAGAGACAGATTATCCTTCCTCATCACCTGCAGGATATAGCTCTGAAAGCACTGCATGACGACATGGGCCATTTTGGCGTTGACAGAACAACAGAGCTTCTAGCTGAGCGCTTTTATTGGCCGCAAATGACGGAAAGGGTTTCTCAGTGGTGTGCGAGATGCCGTGAATGTTCCCTCCGCCGCTCGCAGCCGAGGCCACAAGCCCCCCTGGTTCCCATCAAAGTCTCTGCCCCTCTGGAACTGGTAGCCCTCGATTACCTGTCATTGGAGCGCTCCACTGATGGGTATGAAAACGTCCTGGTAATCACAGATCATTTCACCAAGTTCTGTGTAGCAATTCCTACTCGGGACCAAACGGCGGCGACAACTGCCCGTGCCCTATGGAAGAACTTCGTCCTTTGTTATGGATTCCCACAACGGATTCTTACCGACCAAGGGGCAAATTTTGAGTCTAGACTCATGCGAGACCTCTGTGACCTGTACGGAGCAGAAAAAAGTAGGACCACGCCATATCACCCGGCTGGAAATGGACAATGCGAAAGGTTTAATAGAACCTTGATTGGCATGGTCCAGACCCTTGAGACTGAGAAGCGAAGGAGGTGGCCCCAATACCTGCACGCCCTGGTGTACTCCTACAACAACACTGTTCACTCTGCCACGGGCTATACCCCGTTTTACCTCCTGTTCGGGAGACACGCTCGTCTACCCCTTGATGTGTCGCTGGGTTTAGAACGTGAACACCATCAGAATACGGAACTCTCCGCATGGGTAGAGGCTCACCACGAGGGGCTAAAAGTGGCCCATACGCTCACCCAAGCACACCTAGCGAAAGCGGCAGAGAGTAGGCAGACACAGTACAAGAAGAAAGTTGTAGACCACCCTCTACGCGTTGGGGAACGGGTCTTACTACGCAACCGTGACCCCAAACGAATGAAGAAGATTGCCGACAAGTGGAACCCTTCTCCCTACATCATTGAGGAAATACCTCAGGAAGGACGGCCCGTGTATAGGGTCAAGCCGGAAAGAGGAGAAGGCAGTCATAAAGTTGTGCACCGGAATGAATTGAAACCATGTGTGTTCGAGGACGCTGGAGATGAGCTGGAAAGGACAAACGAGCCACCACGGGAAGACTCCCATACGTCCCTCGACACCTCAACCCCAAACCCTCTGTTCAGACTCTATCCAGTTCTGGTCCCTCCACCTCCCCATCACCCGGACCCTGCAGCCTTTCCCCAACCAACCACTCCAATACCAATCTTTCCAGAACAACACGTCCCCCCTCCTAGCCCAGTCGCCCCCTTAGAAGAGACAGAGTCCTCCCCCCAAGGGCCAAAGGAGAGCAGCACTGATGGTTGTGTCCATGGTAACCCCGCCTTAGAGGCAGAACTTCCCCCATTGCGAAGGTCCGGAAGGTCAAATATTGGGGTGCCACCGCCCCGTTATGAGGCTTCGTCGTTATATGTAGGACAGGATCGGTTTGTGATCAGTAAGGATTGGTTGGAGCTGGGACTCAGCTTGGCCCGGGCGGAGGATTTCTTTGGAAGAATTGAATGACCTTGTTCAGTTAATAAATATGTCAGGTATGCAACATTAAGATTAAGAGTTTTTGTGTGTAGGCATGTTTGCGTTGTATTATGTTCGTGTTCAAGATAGGGCCACATCCAGGTCTTAGGATGAAGGTCCCCCGTATTGATTTTTGCTTTGTGGACACAAGAATGTGGTATGCCTAAACATGATGTTTTGTTCATAGATCAGACTGTTGATATTAGATTGTTTCATACATATAGATGGACGTTGTCATGAAATGGACAACCATTGTATTAATCTTTATGTTATGCACCATCGGTATCGCCTTTTGGTCAAGTGTTATTGTATGTAGAGAAAGAAACTGTAGGCACAAAACTACATCTAAACCTAATTGCATTTTAAGGTTTGAGACTTGCCAAAGTTATATGAAACTTGATTCTTTGTTGTTTATCAATTGTACAGTTGTTTGTGTTCCAGATAGGAGATATGAAAGTGTAAATACTCATACATTAATGTGAGGCTTAACACTGCTAGTATTTCAATGGAAATGTCCAGTGCCAAGTTGATGGCTAATGGGCTCTCGCATAAATGCGTGGCGTTAATTGTGCTGGAAGGTAATTACACGATCTTAGGATCTAAAACAAGGTTAAGACTTTTTAGCAATGCAAGGTATGAATTGGTAACGTAGAACTCCAAAGAGCTTGTCAATGTAAATACGCTGGTATCTATGTAATCCAACTGAGTCTCAGCAAACCAAAATGTGTATGACCTTATAAGGCTATACACAATCCTCAGTTACTCAAAAAAGCAAGTAGTTTCATGGGCGAACCAACAGCTACTAGACTGTACAAAACTTTAGTCCAAAGTCACTTTGACCTCTGTTGCACTCTCTGCACGAATGTCAATTCATTGCATTTATGAGAATTGTAAATAGTATAAAATGTGATGCTGAGGATTGCGTTGCAAACGTTCATTTGCATCTTTAAACTGCTTTATGGTTTATGTACTCTGTGTGAGTTTTGCCTTCGTTTGTAACGATTATTGTGTGTTTTGAGTTGCATCCTTTTCATTGAATGATTTGTATGTTGTAGTTTGTTATCATTCACGGCCTTGTGAAAAAAAAAAGCAAGCTTTGGTTGATCATACGAGTCATGTGAAAAATATTTAGGAAGTTTCCTATGGCTGTCATGACGTGGAAGTCATGACAAATCAAAACATGGAGGGATGTAAATGAGGTGTACATTTTGCAGTGTTTTTTTTGTTGTTTACTGGAGTCTCATCATATGTTATGTGACATGTTCAGACCTGGCTGGGTCAAGACTTGTTTATGTTTTGTAGGCGATTTTGCAGTTGTTATTTGTGTATAACCCTTGTGTTTAACGGTAGTAGAGGAATTGTTTGACGTAGTATTTTAGACTAAGTGGCGTGCCATAAGACCAAAATTAAGCCCAGTTTTCGTACTGGTACATTAAAACAGTTTCTAAATGGGAGTTAGGATAGAAACAACCAGTTAGAGAAAGTTAATCAGTTTAATCATTTTTAAATAGTAATACAGTTTACTTACACATGTACTAGAGTTGGTGACCCAAACATATTTTGTCCCCTTTGGTGAACAGCACCTTTAAGATTGAATGTAGTGGGGCTGCTATGTTGTGCAGTTGGAAATCCAGCACAGGGGAGCCTCGGACAACATAGAGCAAGTTATGGGCAAGGGTCGACAGGTCAAGGGGGTGACTGTGGCCAGGCCAGGCCTGAGCGAAGGCAGTCTGGTCATGTACATGTGGACAACATTTGGGGGGGGGGGACATGATGGGATGTAAGGGAACATTATGGGATGTAGGGGAGAGTGGGGAGAAGCGAGGGGAGGGTATGTGTCGGGTCTTCTTCTACAGCCTGCGATAGGGGAAGGGTGTAAGATAACCTGGGCTGGAGGAAAACTGTAGGGAAGGAGAGATTTGTACTTGTTCTGGGCTTGCCGACAGTTGTTTTGAAGACTGTAAAATGTGTGAATGGAGATGAGGTCTGAGATAGACGCTTACAATTGTACCTGCCGTGAATGTCCATGGAAATGCGGTGAATCGGAAATGCCAGTTTAATAGTCCAGTCTCCAGTGATGCCAGGTTGTTTGGATGTGGCATTGGAAATCCATTTTGTTGAACTGATATATCTTCGTGCAGTACGGAAGGAGGCACTACACCCCCCCCCCCCACCTGTGGATCAACCCTGCGTGGAGAAAATCTGAGTTATTTGGTGCTCATCATCTGTAGACCCCTTTATGAACTGAGCGCTCCAACGCGATCAGCTGACGTGAAGTGTTGCAATTCCACCGCGAGGACTGTTCTTGCGTTATTAAATTCGCGACTGATTATCCATACAAAGATAATATGTAAGTACCGCGGTACGTTTTCACACCATTCATTATCTGTATAATTACCCCTTTTCCTCCTCTTTTATGCGAGGAGAGCAAACTGGTTGAGTTAAAGATCAATAAATAAATCTCAATGCCAAGGAGGCCACGCAATATAATTCACTGTGCATTTCATTGTTCTTTATATTGTCTCCGCCTTGACGCCCACACGCTCGGTTCGATTGGTGATTTGGCGAATTGTATTTGATGAAACATGATTATTATGTATTTGGGGTAGGGATGAACCATCCTGACAAATGACTTTCCATCTCATAAGACCCCCCTTACACATACACTATGAACATGACAGTATCAATTATCAATTTAGAATATGCCATGCCGTTACAATAAACGAATTTCAGGAAAAAAAATAGAGGTAGATTTGAATGAATTGATTTTAGAATTGAGTATCTTTAGACATCATAATAACAGAAAAGCAGGAGACCGCGATCATAAACAGCAGCTTGACATAGATCGAGGCCTCGGGGTAAAATTTGACACTTAAATCCGATTTACATAACGAATTTCTGCACGATAATAGCATCCCAGTCATCATTGAAGAGCACGGTACCATCATCTTTCCTCTCCGAGCACTCGGCGGAGCCCAGGTAGTCCAGGACTTCCTGATGGACCTCCTGGGTCACAGACCCGCGGAGGTCGCAGACTTGGGAAAGGAAGTCAACGAGGAGGTTGCCCTCTTCCGAATCATGATCGAAGCAGCTGGTGATATCTATAAAGTGAGACGGCTGGCGAATGACTGTGAACGGGATACCGTTGGCGTTGAAGACGTCGCGCAGGTCCCGAGTGCACATGTAAGGGCTGTTCTTATCCTGAAAACGGGTGTAGCGTTGCCAAAATCGCCAAGTGCCACTGGTATCTAGTAGGGTAAGCCAATTTTGTTTTTTCATCGATTGAAGTATATTCTTTTAGAAATTTAGACGTATTTTGGGGTATCGCCAACACGCAAGTGCCGCCATGCTAGCTCCGTTTTATTTGCACTCAAAGGATAGCTTGGCCGCAGAGTTGGATCTGGTTTAGTTGCATCTCCCTCGCGAAAAAAAAAATGGATACGATTTATTTAACCTTTTTCTTTTTCATGTTTTGTTTTGTTTTTCAGGTTCTAGGATGACATGTATAACTCACTACAATCGGACACTCATGTCGAAACATCGTGGGTATGACTGTCCCTCAGCTTTATGTTTTACTGATAGAGGGCTTAATTCCAAGAGAATACGTAAACGAGACTGCCCGTAAAAGCAGTTAAAACAAACAGTGTTATCGATTCTTTTTTTATCATTCAAAAGGAAGAAAAGGATAGTAGGGAATGAAATCCAGACATTGGTTTTATTGCATCACATGTTTGTTTACGTAGGCAAGAGCTAGACCACTGGACGCAACAATGCCTAAAAAGGTATGTCGTGGTGCATCTGTGACAGGGCTCTACAACGGTGTTTTGCACGTTGGCGATACTGAGAATTAAAACGAGTTTGGAGAAGGAAACAAAACGAAAGCTTATTCAAATATTGATATTCATGATACTTTCATAAAGCCATCGCCAGTAGTAATAATGCCAGATCTTTCATTATTAGAGTCTTTTTATCATGTTTATAGAGGGATTCCTACTGAAAGGGAAGTGAATGGTATGAATTTGAAGACATTGATACATTTGAATACATTGATAGTCATTCCAATACTAACCCTATGTTCAGTATTCGACTTCTAATACCAATAGTAATTCTTTGCTAATTATCTCCAGGGTAATTATGATGGATATGTAGCTCATCTCACTCGCTCCTTTCTATTATGCTATCCTTTACGCCCGTTGAGATGCATTAATTTGATTTTAATTCAATTGATAATTACATACATAATTACAGTGTACATACTGAAAATATACATTTATAAATCTCTCTATCTGTGAAAGTGTTAATCTGGTGACCTACATGTATTTCCTTACTGCATACGTGCGCGCCTGGGCATGAAGGATACTTTTAGTACTGTGTCCTACGTGAAATTACAATTTTATATACATGTATCATTTCCGGCCCTTTCCGCATTTACCTGAAATGATAACGATTAGCAGCATTCCTCCGTCCTCCAGACAGTCATGTAGATAGCGAATGGTGTCGATCAAATCGTCCACGTAGTAGACTGAGTGAATGGCACAGATGAAGTGGTACTTTGGATGCACGCCCGTTTCGCTCAGCTTCCTTCGATACTCGTCTAGTGTATCCTGGTGGAGTTCGAAGTCGATTCCGGCAAATTGTTCCTTCCCATCGGCGATGAGCTTACGATACATATCAAGCTGGCTAGCAGCGGGTTCGATCACGGTGTTGTGAACGGCCTTGAAACGAGCCCGGATCATGGCGGCCATACTGCTGTCCACTTCTCCTATAAAAAGAAGAAAAAATAAGTAAAATGAATACGTAAGTATGATCATATTAATACAATACGTTACAGGTTTAGGCAAGGATACATTGAAAAATGTCCACTGAAAAAAAAAAACAGGAAAAAAACGAACAACAAACATTTCGAAAGACAGACGTACTGGGAAAATATCAAGTAAACGAACAAAACGACGAAAATGGCAGTAGAGTTACGTAGATAATAATCATTGATCAAAACTGAAATAAGAGAGCCATTAAAACATTTGTTCTTCTACAATATTCATTTCACGTGGTATCACTGGAAGTGATATCTGTTTATTTACGTGTCCGCACGTTTTGCTATTAAATAATAACGTTTTACCTTGTTATAACTCTTTTGGGAGCTCAGTACATTTTTGCCAGTTTGGTAGATGGACATGAATCAGACTATGGAAACAATATCCTTCGGCTGAAACTCTACGAAGAAGATTTCTACGTAGTTTTATATGGATATATATATATATATATATATATATATATATTTGGTTTGGTTTGGTTTAGTTTGGTTTATTTCTGCATTTCCTTTCTCCAAATACAATTGCAAATGAAAACAGAGTGATACACAGTATGCAAAAAAAGAGAGGGTTTAACATACAAATCAATACAAGAAATATCATTTGCGTAACAGCATCAGTCTGTAGTGACATATGAATCAAAATAACATATTAAGGCATACTGTATCTATGAACAAAGGAGAAATCAATACAGGGGACCGTCATCATAAGCAGAGCTTGACGTGGATGAGGCCCTATCTATATATGTAATACGAATATAATACAACACCAATCGTAAATGTACTCATAAAACTCTTAATCTTGATATACGAAACACAATTTGCTAAAGAAAAAAAACAACGGAAAAGAAAAACAGTGACTTGGCGCTTTCAAAGAAGAAAAAAAAAAAAACAGCACGCAGCACCATTGACTACTGGTATAATAGACAACAGAAGTGTAGGTGTGTGCGAGTGACAGTGCGTCGTGTGTGCAGATGACAGTGCAAGAGAAAAATTAATGCTATAGCATGCCTATTTTGAGGGTAAGGTATGTGCTTTACTGAAGGTATGCAATATACAAATAAGTGCCCCTGTACAGTCATTATCAAAGAAAAGAACGGGAGGGAATGGGAAAAAATGAAAAACATTTTGCATGGGTCAGGGCTGACTGAGACTAATCAAAGACAACTAACTGGAAACATATTTCAATAATAAATACTTTTTTTAAATGAGCCTTAAAGGAAAAAGAATGAAGTACACTGCTTTAATTGATCAGGTACAGGTTGTTCCAGACATCGGGACCGTAATGTCTAATTGATTTCTGAACTAAAACAGTTTTGGGGTTCACAAGGTGAAAGTTGTCGAATGGCGACTTGGATATGTGTGTATATTCGAACTTAAGTGAAATATATTATGAAATAAAGAGGAAAGTTGATTTGTTGCGTACTTGTACATAAATATACCTGTTTGTAAAATGTGGATGTCATGAAGCTTCAAATTGTGCAAACAATGAAATAAAGGATCTGTATGAGATAAATAAGTAGAATTAGTAATGATGCGAATGGCACGCTTTTGGAGTAAATACAATGAATTCAGTTTAGTAATACTACAATTACCCCATACAATATTTGAATACAATAATTGAGGCAAAATTAAAGAATTATATAAGATGATCAGGGATTGTTCCGATAAAAGATCTCTCAACTTCCAGAGTACACCAATATTTCCTGATAGGGTCCTTTGTAGACAGGATATATGTTCGTTCCATGTCAAATGAGAATCGATTGCAATGCCTAGAAATCCAATAGCCTGCTTCTCGCAAAGAGAAAACCCATCAATTGATTTATTGACATTAAAATCCTGTGAGAAGGGTTTTCTAAAGTGAACAAAATTTGTCTTGTTAACATTCAAAGATAGCTTGTTTGATTTAAACCAATACAATATATTTGATAATTCAGTGTTCAAACGATTTACAAGGGTCCCTATATCATGATCTGATGTAATAATGAATGTATCATCAGCAAAACGTATAAAATTCAAAGATGGAGAAGAATTTATGATATCATTTATATAAATGTTAAACAACAGAGGCCCTGAAATGGAGGTACCCCACATTTAACATCAAGTTTCTGTGATTCATACGACTGAAAACTAACATACTGTTGACGATTTTGCAAATAATTTATATATATATATATGTTGATTAGGTAGTCCACGTGTTGGCAAGATAAAAAGATAAGTAACAAAACTGGAACAAAGTTCATGCTGTATTCACCAACGGTTTATTTCTGCACACAAATTTTCGAGCGTCTCGCCGCCCTTTCACAACATATCAACACTTGAGAAAGGGCGGCGAGACGCTCGAAAATTTGTGTGCAGAAATAAACCGTTGGTGAATGCAGCATAAACTTTGTTCCAGTTTTGTTACTTATATAATTTATATTTTTTTTTTTGTCGATATGACGCGTCTATACAGGATACAAGGGACGCAGGCAGCTTTATTTAATAATACATGATATTTAACAATCTATTGAAATGTTCCAGTTGCAACGAGATATGCGACGTTTCCTAACTCGATGATTACACGGAAAATCAACCGAAGGCAATAAAGCAGAGTAGAGGATCTCTAATGGCAGGACAAAGTTTAACACCGGAACATCATATCGGTGATCAATCTGCACATCTTTTGGAAGGTAAACACCGTTAAAATCTGACAGAGAGAGAGAGAGAGAGACGGAGAGAGAGAGAGAGAGAGAGAGAGACTCGAATTCGATTAATAGTACTTTCTTTTTTGCTGCAATTGGCGGTATAACGCGATACTAGGGGAAAATAATTATTGATCGACATATCAGCCACTCGTTTAACAGTGATGTCTTTGAACAAATTGAGACCGTGTATTACCCTAGGAATGCTACCTGACAAGTTTGGTGAAAATCAAACGTGGGAATGTAGATGGAGATTTGACAGAACTCATCTACCATATCTTCAAGTAATGTTGTTGGAGTTAACTACAAATATACAAGTACATAAGACATTGTATTTACATTTACTTGCACGATTCACGTGGTTGGCATATTGCTATCTATAGTTTCCCGTCTGCATATTGCGTTTGCTGCAATTTAGGAGACTGATTTTTATGGGTGACAGTTTGCACATTAAACTGTTTTTATATTTACGCCCTTCGGGTTTTTGTGCATTTCATGGCTTTACAGTGACAGTGCAATAACATGACTAAATCTCTTGTACTGGCAAACACAAGATCGCCTACTACATTGCGCCGTGATTCTAGTTTGTAATAGGTTCGAATAAAAAGCATTTTTTTTTTTATTGTATGTACTTCATATAGAATCCCATTATATTTGAAATATCCCAACCATACTTAATCAACTTTCAAAATTTGATGAAATGATCTTGAATGTGTTTTCATTTCCTATATATACGCGTTACGTAAACGGGCTGATCGAGTTCACAGATAAATTTCAAAATAGGTCATTGATAATAATCATTTGAATTAAAACTTAAAAAAAAAAAAACAGCTTTAAATCAAGAATTTCTTATCTTGTTCAGACATTAGAATCCGGGCACAAAGACCACTTATACTCCAAGACATTTATGGCCTTGAATGTAAAATTTGTCTCCTCCTTATCTAAAAGAGCTGTTTAGATTTTCATGCCATGTAATAGTCGTTCTGTCGGTACTCATGTTCTACCTAAACCCAAAACCCATAAACACCGCAGATATTTTAGTAATAGAGGGTCGCAAATTTACCCCCTATGTTTATTTCAAAATGTTTAAAAAGGTAGATTATTTAATTTCGCATATCTTTTTGTTGATGTTTTGTTTATTTTCTGTGTTGACATTGTACTGAAGGTTTTACTTCTGGACCCCTCGGAAGAACAGCTCCATCATGAGGGCACTGCTATTAACCCCTCTTGTGCCAATGGGTGTACAGTTTTCACACACAAACCAATGGACAGGATATGAACGTGCACTCTAGAAACATCCGGGTCAGTCTGACCCGGAAAAGGGTCTGCTGGGGCCACACTCCATTCCAGGTCAGAAATCACAAGGAATGGGGTCAGATATGACCCTATTCAGAGTCATGAATTGGGTCAGGGTGAACCCATTCCGGCTCTTCATGACCAAATTCCAAGTAATTTTTTGACCTGGAACGGAGTGTGACCCCAACGGACCCTAGTTTTCCGGGTCAGTTCTGACCCGGATGTTTTTAGAGTGTGGCACAAAGAGGGTTAATGTGTATAGGGCTACCAACCCAAATTAATGTGTGCTTTTGTGATCATTCATTTGTAGATATATCAGATGTTTAATAATGTATACATTATTCATCGAATTGCAAAAATTACATCAATCAATGAATAAATCAACAGCGAACTTGTTACAGGTTACGTCAACGATAATGTGCGAATCACGCCGATGACCTGATTTTTCGTCTAACTGTGGGTGGGGATCAAACTAGGCTATGAATCGAGTTCAGCTGTTTCAGAAAACAAGCCCGAAACTGATACTGGGAGTATCGATCTGTCCGGAAATTTTTCTGTTCACTATAGGTCCGAAGCAGAACACGTTGAACATTTTGTTCCTTAACTTGTTTTATGATACTGATGCTCTTGTTTTGCCAGAAATTTTGGACAGCGTGTACAATGCTATGGGGTATTCTGTGTCAATCAGTACTCAAAGCACACAAAGGGTTAAAGTTCTTACCAGAGCCGCTGCCGATTCCCAACATTCTGACTGTGGAGTCTGAGGGAAGGCGCTCTACGAGTCTCTCAACCACTCCAGGAAGAAACTTATCTTCCCATTTAGCTAGGATCTCGATATTTTCGGACCGTTTGGCGAACACATGGAAAGTTTTGGTGTAGTAGTCGGGGTCGTCCATGAGTGGCTTCAACTTGGCGTGTTCCATCGTCGATCTCGAAAGTATCCTTGCTCAGATTCAGAATAATGCAATGTGCAACGATTGTGCACTTGTATAATCAGTGAGTAACTTATGTCATATGATACTGGTAGTCCTGCACTACATCCCAATATTATGGGAGTGCATGAACAAAGATCATTGTCACTCGACCGAAATTAATCTCTTTGACCCTTTGCTGGTATACTGCACGTAAATAATAGCATGCGACACCGTGTGCTTTGTGTGTTAATTGGGATATCGTTCTTGACCTGTCATCATATTGTTACGTCCGTTTGGTGCTGGTTTCGATTATTTTTTTTTTCCATACCAACCTTACAGAACGAAGAGGATGGAGCGGAAGAGGTAACTATCGAGTATATAAAGATATGCTGGCGCTACTGACACAGATGCAGATTTTGTTCGGTATAGACAGATGTTTCTTTATAATATGTGACCCGCTACAACAAAATGAGTCTAAAGTCGGGCGAGGTCGATTATTTGAAAATTGCATGACACAATTCCCTAATCTTTCTGCTTTAAATTGATATATAACACGTCTTATAAAAATAATCGGCTGCGGAGATATCGATGTCTAAAAGAGAGCATGTCAAGACGTCTGGGAAATCACTGTTTCAAGAAAAGCGCCCTAAAAGTTCTCCTTGCGACGCAATCACAATCAAGAGACACGCAAGTCAGTATTCACCTCCGAACAATAGAAGTTAAGCCCTAGCAACCCCCGAAATGCTCATTCAAACACGGCGTCGGCGGTCTCCTCACCGACCAATCAGTGACCAGGATGTCATGAGAAGCGGCTAGGCATAGCGCAACCCGCCCGCACGCACCAGTCGACTGGGCAGTGTGCGAGCTTCACGCTTCGGTTAGCGGCAAGCAGCAAACTGACCAATGAGATCACTCTTGTCGTTGTTAGGGGCGGAGCCTATGTGTGGCGCTCAATCCAAATGTTCGAACCAGTTTCTGCTTCGTTGAAACGCCAAAAAAAAACATGGCCCAGAAAAACGCTATTTTTTGGTCTTTCCTTTCATCATTTTGCTTCAAAATTTCGATAGATGATAGAAAACATGTCAGACTCTAATAATATGTAAAATTCAGAAAATCGTAAGTTTTGACCAATTTTGATGCTCTAACTTCAAACTCGATTTTCACGGCTTCGACCGTGCGCGACTTTAGGACCATTTTGTTGTAGCGGGTCACATATACAATAGCACGCTAACTTAGAGAAAAGTAATTTGTCATTGTTGTCTTTAAAGTCCATGTGCTCAGTCATATATAATGTTTGTCAGCATATTAGGTGTCAATGGAAAGAAAAAGAGATTCCCTTTTTCTTCACGATCAAATTGCGCTCTCAGTAGCTGACAATTATGAAAAAGTAGCCCTGAGCTCCCGATTGCATTGCCTTTTTTATATTTTCTATCATTAGATTATTTCATACAAAAGTCTTGTAAAACTTTTGCAAATGAAGGACACTTCATTGGGATTTATGACTTTATCGAAATCATTTTGATGTAATTAATAATAGCTCTTATGATTCATAAGTTAAGGAGAGAAAGAAAGAACCATTCGGTACCTAAATGGATCGTCGATTATTTATCTAGTATATACAGGCCACTAAATTAAATATGATATTGTAATGTATGTGGCGTTCACCAACGATAAGTATTGAGTCATTGTTTTTCCTTGTGTACCGCAGCATTAATTCCCCAAGAACTCTTAAAGAGATGGTATAGTTATAGCTGAGATGGGGATTCAAGTTTTTGCTTTTTGTGAGATGATAAGAAATCATTTATATAAAGTATCAGAAAACATACATTTCTGTATTTAGATGTATTAAACGTTTATTTGAAGAAGATCGCTTTTGAAATGGTTGAGATATCAAAACACAAAGCCATCTCAAGCAAAACTATACCATCCCTTTAAGTTTATGTTTTGCGCTCATGACATTGATATTTGATATATCTCCTCTGTGAACTGTGAATATACTGAAAATATGTTAAACACAGAAATAGAGAACATTTCTCCATGATTTTTGAGCAACAAACTGTTCCTAAACGTATACCCCCAAAAGTGAATATATATGTATACATATATATATATATATATATATATATATATATATATTAGTTTACAATTCAATAGTAATGATATTGATAATGATGTTTGTATTGATGAGATGGCTTCAGTTTATCAGAAATAAACTAAATTCTTTAAATTAAAACTGACTCCAGTTTCGCTTTAACTGATCGTTTCACAATATTACGTTTGATTCAAAAAATATTTGGCAGCTTATCACACCAACTGAAATTTTTTATAACTCAACTTCCCTTATTCTTATTTGAATGGTTCTGTGCTTCTGTATCTTACAAAAAGTGGAATCATGTTCGGGAAAATTGTGGCTTGAAAAAGATCCCATTCTCACTTATCAAACGCTTATTATACAGTTTACTATTTCCCGTTCTAATGGTAACTTAATCTGCTGATACACCGAAAATAAAGAGTATGACTTCATAATGTTCATATTGCTGTTTTCATGAAAGATATTTAGTAACCACTGATATGAAATATTTCAAAAAAAAAAAAATCTAAGAGGTTTACAACTTTATTTGATGAAAATAAGTTTTAAAGTGACTGTGGATATAAAAAAAAGAACAAAACAAAGCAAAGCGGACCCAATAGAGGAGGGACCCATCTATTTTTAGGACAGAATACGCTATTTGATATATACATAAACTGTTTTAAGTTATTTTGCTAAAACCAAAAACCCGAATCGCAAGCTCAAACATAAACAATGCCATTCGTTTAAATTTGTTTTGTGCTCATGGCACTGACATTTTTCATCTTTTTTTTTTAGAACTTTGAAATAGTGGAAAATATGTTAAACACAGGGATAGAGAATGTTTCTCCGTGACTTAAAAAAAAACAAACAAACAAATTGTCCCTAAACGTATCTAAAACAAATTCTGTACATCGTTACCATAATATTACAGGGTGGCCCACGAGGGGTTTCAGCATGACCCTGTAACATGATCAAACTCTTGTGCAACATCCTCAAAGGCCAGCAACATGTTGTGCAACATCCTCAAGAATTTGCAACAAGCTCACAATGAAACGTATTCAAACGTTTGAAAGACATATGCTTAAGAAACATCAGAACACCTTGTACTTAGGTATTTGTGTGCAAAACATGAGAGAGAACATGAAATGTTATTAGCAAAAAGAGAGATAAGCTGTGAAATGTTGCGTTCTACGTGTTCGTGATGCTCCGAGCGCATGGAATTTCGGCAATATTCACAGATTTTATTTTGAAAACAAGCAATATGCTCAACTTTCAAGTTCTGGACAACCCTGATATTATTTTAAAAATCAATAATAATGATATCGATGATAATTTTAATGTTTCTGTTGAAATGTTTCCAATGGAAGAGACATCAACCATATTCTTTAAATTTCAACTGACTCCAGTTCATTTGGAATGATCATTTTACAATACAAGTCTAAGAGGAATTCACAGTATAAATGCGTCACATAACACAGCTTAAGACATTGATGAAAATTGGTTTTGAAATTGGTTTTGAAATAGCTGAGAAATCCAAAACAAAGTGGTCCTATAGTGAAAGATTGGACAGATCAGGACCACTTTGATTTACTTTGTTTGTGGATATCAGCCACAGCAGAACCGATTTTCGTCAAATAACAATGATTTTTCTCTTAGAATTGTACGTACTGTAATATTTCATTTAATATTTAAAAATCTAAATCCCCATCTCAACTAAAACTATACCACTTATTTAAAGTCAATCTTGTCTCTTAAGTGAACTTCCGGACTAATTATTTGTGTGTATTTTCTTCTTCATAGTGGCCCAGAATCAAAAGCATTGTCTTTTGCAGTAGCCTACTTCATTTTTTTTTCTTTTTTTTTTGTACAGTACTTAACTGTTCTCGTTTATTTATTCATCATAATGTTCCGTATTACAATAATGTATAACGATTCCCTTTCACTGTACACTGTTTCTTTCACAATGTACTGTCTGCATTATTCTTTAGTCAACAAAAAGTAAAAATGTTAATGTGTGTGCATTTTTCCTGCCAAAAAAAAAAAAAAAATCAATGTCAAATTTGTTTGAATCGAAATGAATTGAACAGCAGTACGGAAGAAGTCTAATTTTCCAAACTAAACAAAATCTTAGGCAACTATTCTATCATGAATTCCCATGTATTGTTTGCATTTTCATCCTGAAGACATCCACCAACTCTCATTTAGTATAAATGCGTTACATAACACAGCTTAAGACATTGTTATATTTTCGCACCTTTTTAATGATAATTCTATAACGTCATCTGTGCTCATAAAGAGCGCCATGGAGTCACACTGCACATTGGATACACCGAGTCTCAGTTTGTCTACAGAACATGTATTGCAGTTCTCGAAACATGACATAATGCAATGGCCGGCAAAAATAGATTTTAATTGTAACAGTCAATGCCTCAACTTGAACTGTTAACACACAAATTGGGATCAAAACCATTTATTCTTAAGAATAGTAAAATGCTTGTCGTGATACTAGTTCATTTCATGACCGGATTCTATACAGAAATGAAGTCTATTAAACATTAAATATGAATATACATTTGCCCTTACCATACTGCTGGTAATGAGTAGCGCCTATATTTTTTAACTAATTCTAATACACAAAAAGCATATAATATTTCCCCCCAAAAAATGAATGTTACGAGATGAAGGCTTCATTTCTGTACAAACGTAATCACCGTTTATAACCAAAATGTTTCCTACACTGAAAGTGCAGAAAAGAATATGAACTTACATTTGCCTTGAACTCGCCAGCTCATTCATCATCGCTAGCTACGTGATGCCTCTGTCGTATGGTAGCGCATGCATGGCAAAATCAGCAGTCTGGCCTCCAGAACAGCTAAAAGAAAGTAGGCCTACTGCTGCATCTTACATGTATACGCTTTCTCTGACCAGAAAACTACCTGCACTCACCCAGCTATAGATGTTCGCTGATAGCAAGCAATAGCTATCATAACCTTTGTGACGATGTCCAGTCCAACCTAGCTAGAGTTAATTCAATTAAAGTTAGGTTACTGAGTGACGGAAATTCAGCAGCAACCTCACTGTTATGCTGAAAAGTACACCATGCATGAATAAGCCCCTTCCACTGAATTAACCGTGATCTGTTGTCCTTAAAAGATAATAATAAACCTGTTTCGAAAACGCTAGCTTCTTCTGGCATGTTGAGATTCGTCGTAGATATATCAAAATATGGACTGATAGCTGCTTGATTTTCAACACTTTTGTGTTTCCATGCTTCATTTGTTTGTTTGGTGATTTTGTAATATGAAAACATGCAAGTAATGCTCAGTGTAAGGAAGGTATATTTTAATCTTCTTTTTAATCTTATAGAAACATATTAATATTATAGAAACATGGAAACATTCAAGTCATATACTTTTTCAGGTTGGGTGCATTACATTGTATTCTGTAAATCGTCATATGAAATATTATGTCTTATAGTCTTAGTACGATAGCACTGATTGCCAGATAATATCACCAACAGAATCCTGGTGTAGACTGTTTTCGTGGAAAGAGTGGAGTAATAATCATCAAAAATATATTTCACATAGTCAAGTGTTCTTTTAGGCTACATTACAATGCAAGGTGGGTATCATAAAAACAGTACAATGTCATGTCAACGTGCATTTGGCTTAAGGAATGAGTCAGCAAAGTTCGGTCTTTTTTTCTTTTCTTTTTTTACTTTTTTTCACTTAGTCATCACAATCACAAACATTTGAAAAAAAAAAGCCTCAATGTAGATTAAATGTCGCCTAAAACCAAAAGTGAATTCGTTTAAGACGTTCTTTCAAATTATTTACAGTGCGCGTATTTCCTCGTGAAAATTATGAAATCCATGAAGCCATTCACTACTACAGACATAGGGCAGACAGGCTGTAACTTTGATCTCCGTCGCCCTGTTTTCAGCTTCGAGCAAAGGTTCTAAACACCATTCACACAAAATGTGGGTGTTTGGTTACTTTCGTCATTGACGAAGTTTCAATTAACACATTTCTTGCAACTATACGTTTTATATAATACAGCTTGACATCTGCTCAAAGATTCTCTTACATGAAGAATGATAAGCCCGGTAAAGGGATATACGTAACACAATTTTAATCAGATCAGCCTAGCAACAGAAAACAACATGTAAAATCTTCGGATCGCTATACAGCCAAAGTTTTCTCTAGGGACATACATCTGAATAGGATAAAGAAAGTTAAAGGACAAGTTCACCTTCATAGATATGTGGGTTTAGTGAATGCAGCAATATTAATAGAACACACTAGTGAGAGTTTGGGGGAAATCGGACAATCCGTTCAAAAGTTATGAATTTTTGAAGTTTCTGCTCAGTCACCGCTGGATGAAAAGACTACTATAGCTTGTAATGTCACATGTTCACAAAGATATAAAGAAAGAATAAATAAAATTCAACATTTTTCCATTTTCTTGCATAACAAAAGAACACTCGACTTCTCTCTTTCAGAAGGCAGGGGGAATAATACTACCCTGAACACACGTCAGTAACAAGTCGAAGAAATGTGCACTTTATTCAAAAAGTAAAGTTCTGAGAATTTCTCTTTTTATTTTCCTTATATCGTTGTACACATGTGACATTATACACTGTAGTCGTTTTCTCATCCAGCAGTGACTGCGCAGATACTTCAAAAATTCATAACTTTTGAACGAATTATCCGATTTTCCTCGAACTGTCACTGATGTGTTCTACTAATATTGCTGCATTCAATCCTTATGTTTATGAAGGTGGACTTGTCCTTTAAAAGTAAAGTAAGAGAAAAGGCGAAAGTTGAGGAAAAAAACAAAAGTAAGTCGTTCTGATCCATGGAAACTGTAATTTGTTTTTTGTGAAGATATCATAATTTCTAAGAAGATAGCAACTCGAATGCGTTTGTGCAGAAACGGCGAAGTTGGCACGCCGTCGACTGAGTCGGGCTTGCGAATAAAGTGACTGGGAGGTTGCGAAATATCTCATCACATGTAAGTCCAAATACTACATATTAAAATGTATTTACTAGCACTGCTTTCACGTAACTGCAATTTTCAATGTATCTGCTTCCCGTTTAGTGTGACGACAAAAATCTATAAAACATCGGTGTACTGTTCGAAGTTAACGTATGTTCCTCAAGTGAAACAGGTTTCGGATACGTTCCTCTACATTATTTATTCCGAAACTGCAGTAGAATACTAATTTAAATGATTTTCGAGGTGAAAATGGAATCCACATTTCTTTGGGATGACGGTTTACACATGTTCGATATGGCTTTACGAAAGTCAGGGTTTCTAATTGCGTATATGAATGGATTCGCACAGGAGTTACAGAATGCCAAAACAATAAAGGCTTGATCTAGTGGCGAGTATAAATACGATCCCGAAAGGGGGCCGAATATGTGAACTAGGTAACTCGTAAACAGGGGACCCCAACAGATTATGTACACAACAAAGACGATGAAGAACATCTGAAGCATGCGTTTCCTGGCGACAACATGTGTAGACCTGGAGTTTGCCTTCTCCTTGCTGGTGTTTTCTTGAAGGTTGAGGTTAGACTGACGTTTTAGCGTGCAAGATGTCAGTACATGGCTTGTGGTCATGGTGACGATCGGGATTATGATGTGGAACACGTACAATATGAAGGCTGCAGCTCGTTGCATACTGACAGAAGAGTACTCCAGCACACATTCCCCTCCTTGTGCTTTCGGCAAGATAACCAGGTCCAAGCACATCATACCTGCACAGAGCCAGATGAATATGATGAAGCGTCTAATCCTCTTGTCCGTTACAACCATTTTAAACTTCAGCGGAAAGACTATGGCAAGACACAGCTCCAGTGGTATCAGGGTAAGGGTAAGTATTGACGCATCGACAGAAAGCCACATGAAAATTGAAGTATGTATCACCTTACAATATAGATGTCCGAACCACGAGGCAGGAACTCTAGATGCCTCATACGGAAGAGGAATCATGAAGACTGACGTCAAAAAGTCGGCGACGGCCAACACTCCGATCAAGGTGTCGCTTGAGCGGCGTTTGTGTCTCCTTAGAAAGACGATGTGGATGACAAGACCGTTGCCAGTGATCCCCAGCACTGCAGCCGTCGTCTGAGCAATTGTGATCCACGTCCAGGTTAAAGACTGCCAAGCCCATGATGGATCCACCCCTTCTACGTCTTCAGATGGATCTACGTTTTCAGACGAATGAAGATTACCCTCATCTGAGGAATTTGTAGATGCATCATTGCTATCGGATGTTTGTGTTACAATTAACTCTTCCGTCAAAGTAGTAAGATACTCATTTCCCCGAGTCTGTAAAACTTGATGGAGAAACCCCGTTGAAACGGTAGATATGTTGACCTGATGATCCATTAACGTGAGACCAGTGGACGACGTAGGTGAAGGTGACGTACTTTCCACCATGCTGAGTTTTTCGGCGTCTTTACCGGTGGCTTGGTAGAAATCCTTGAGAAGCATAAACGTAATGAGAACACGAACAATGCTCCCAGCCATTTTGTATTAGCACGCGAACTGTGATGGCAGTTTAACAGAAAAAAAAGGAAAAACAAATCATCCTATTCCATCTACATAATTATGAAATCAAAATGTACGTATATTATGTATGTCAGCATTCATTTAAACATGGCTTTTTGAGATACCCCGAAGACTACTTTGTATTGTACATGTGGCGCCAAAGACCAATAGAGAAGAGGGGTAAAATAAGGCTACTTACTGTGATTTGTTGTGATCAATTTGTATGTCCATGGTTATTTGGTTTTGACAAAATCAGTACGATATCATTTTCAGGCTGTCTGTATAACCATCTATAATCACGCCGCATTCATTTCGATCATTTCTGCAATAGCTTAATCTCTCTGTGTGAGTTACAAGCTTCTTTTTCAACCTACAAAATGAGAAGACGCATATTACAAAATAATGGTCCATCCTAGCTCATGTTTGAAATCTACGAAGAACGTGCATGTACCTGCAACTTGCAATGATTCCATCTTTAGTCATTTTTCTCGTCACGCGCTGGTATTAATTACGGTCTCCTTCAGTGCCAATTATTTTTGTAAACTTTATTCGGAATGTTTCCTCCGCTATAGAGTACCTTCAATTTCACATTTCTTTACATTGTTTTCTTCTTCCTTTATAGTCTCCCTACGATTAACGAATTGCATACTATATGGAGTGAAGTATGAACATGAGTCACACAATTGCATTGAGAGTGGATCGCAGAAATAAACTGCATTGAGTCTATAGACGAGACGATCAGAATAGACGACCTATTGACAATTAGACCAAATGAGAATTAAACTAAATGGTAATTAGCTGAAGAAAAAAAAAATGTTTAGACGAAATAACAATAGACGAATTGGCTTGCAGACCAGATGAAAGATGGACTTATTTGAATTAGACGAAATGGAAATGGACCAACTAGATATTAGACCTAGTGAAATATAGACCAAACATTAAAGGGATCGTATAGTTTTGGTTGAGACCTGATTTCAGGTTTCTAACATTTTTTTTGGTGAGATAATGAGAAACCTCTTATGAAATATGAAAGAGCATGCAATTCCATGAAGAATTCAACGTTTATTTGATGAAGATTGGTTTTGAAATGGCTGTGATATCCAAAACAGAGCGATTCTATCAAAATGTGGGACCCAACTTTTATTACGATCGCTTTGTTTTACTTTGTTTTTGGATGTATCAGTCATTCCAAACCCGATTTTCATAAAATGAACTTTGAATTCCTCTTAAAATGGTATGCTCTGTACTATTTTATAAGTATTTTCTTGGTATCTCGCAAAAAGTAAAACACCCAATTCTCATCTCCACCAATACTGTGCCATCCCTTCAAAACGACAAACTGTCCATATAGGGCAAGGCCAAATGAAGATAAACTAGATGACAGTAAGACGAACTGGCAAGAGACCGAACGGTATACAATAGACTACGTAAAAACAAAGTAAAAAATTGTGGTAATTAGACCATAAGGCGCTGGACAAATGACAATCAGCAAATGTGCACAGTAGACGAAATGATTAGACCAGAATTAACCATTTGACCGAATTGACAATAGACTGAATGGGTTTTAACCGCATTGGTGCTAGACGATCTGGCAATACGAGCGCCTGGAATTAGACCAGGTGACAAAAACCTTATTAATTGAATTGTTTCAGAAGCAGCTAAAAAAATTCATGCAAGGCTTACACACACACACACACACAAAAAAAAAATAGTATTCATACCCAGTATTGGGTAAAACATTAACGTGATATAGTTTGTACGTGATATTTTCACAAATTCGTGGGTAGTGTAGAAATGTTTCAAGAAAATGTGATTTCAAAAATTCTGCACAGTGCAACATTTATCATGTTTTGCTAATGAAACAAGACCCTCTAGTCCAACATTGAATGTCAAACTTTTGCATTTCCTTTTCCTCAAGACCTATTCGAATCAAAATTCCAATTAAGTAGGATATATAAGTATAAGATACTCACCGGGAGATAAACGTGCAAAGTCGACAAATTCCTCTGATACCTCGATGCAATTTTAGCAACAGACTTGCTTGAAATAACGTCTTATACCTCTCCTTGTAAAAAGTATCATTACTAAAGCGCTGTCATCGTCGAAAAACACACACGCGCGCGCGCACACACACACAAACACGCACAGAGCTTGCGCAGTAAGTGTATTCTAATATAAAATTTCGAAGATAAAGTTTTTTTTTTAGAAGTTCGTATCACTTCAGATACTCCTTATCTCTCTTTCTCTCTTTCTCTTTGCATAAAAGCATTAAAGGGAAAGTTTATTGTCACTTCAGTTCGATGACATTGTAATCCCCCCTATTTACTCTTTCTTTCATTCCATTTTTTTCTATTAAACTTTATCTTAACATTTTCTAATCTGTCTTTCCTTTTCCCCTGTTTAATATCTGGACGTCGTTGTCCTTTTTTTTTTCTTCCCCAATACTCAGTTGACCTGATGTAATTTCCTTTGATATTATGTCTTTTCTTACTATAATGCGGGGGTATTATGTTGTATATCGACGTTTGATATAAGGTATAAAGGCTTGTAACTACAAGCGTCATAGAAAGGCGAGGGCGGCCTCGACTGCCGATACAATTGTGAACAAAAATACCACTGTCTTCTCTATATCAAATCCTAGCGAGAACTCTGCAAGCGGCCATTAGCTCGCTTGTGTTAAATGCGATGGAAACGTCTTAGAAAAGATGATTTTCCGCATCATTTCAATTAAGTCTAGCACAGCGGATGCTGCTGTTGCTGTTGTTGCTATTCACCTTTGTGAAGTTTCCTTGGAATACTATTTAGGAGAAGGGTCGTAAATAGCATCGCACACATTTTGGTTAAAAACTTTTCTTTGCTTATTGCCACTGCGTAATGGACAAAGCGAAAAAGGCAACTTCAGAAACCACAAATTTACAAAAAGCAAATGTGGGATATAAACTGGAAAATATGAGTTGTGTGATAAGAGGTTGATATCCGTTTGGTTTGCAGGCTACACTTCGTCAACGATCAAAGGAGTGCTACGTTCAGCTTTCACGGATATTTAACAGGAACGACGGTATGGGAAAAAATATAGTTTAGTGTGTTTGGCCTTGGTGGCCGAAGTAAAGGAAAATCAGGGTTTTTTATACATCAAACATTCATTATGTAAGTAAAATTGAAGACACGAGAAAAATAACAGCTAATGCGGAGGACTTTAAACTAGTTCAAAGGAACGGCAGTAGGGAGGAGTAGAGAGAGGGTAAAATAAAATGAGAATCTGAATATAAAAACGAGAAACATTTGAGGGAGAGAGTCATGAGTAGGTAAGATTTAGGAGAGAGGCAGCACGTGACTTCATAGTTACATGGTGGAGTGCACGTCACCAGTCAGAGAGCCATAAGTCATTCAGCCCACGAGTCATACAGCCCACGAGTCAAGTAGCCCACGAGTCATACAGCCCATGAATCATACAGCCCACGAGCTACAGCTGTAGACACAGAGTGGACAAGGCCCAGGAGCTCGAAATCACGTGAAATAGACCCACGAGCTATACGGCCCACCAGCCTGACACCAGACAATTAAGGCCCATGAGTCCAGCAACACACCCAAGGCCGACGAGTCCGATTGCATCACGGGACTTACTAAGTAATGCACGCAGTGCGGTCTCTTGGGCCTTTTTGCTTAGTGTCGGATCGTGGGCTTTATTTGCCTAGTGTCGGACTCATGGGCCTAATTTGCTCAGTGTCGAGGTCATTGGCTGTATGACTCATCTAATTTTTTTCCCAATATCGAGCTCATGGGCCATATGGCTCGTGGGATGCCCCTGCATGGTCTGTCAAGATCTCGTATTTACCAGCAGGGCTTATCACAATTCTATGAAGGATTGAATTAGATTGATTATAGTAAAGCCGCTAAAGTAACAAAAAAGAAATTGTTCAACACCTTCCAAATAATAGGTAGTGGATTTCAGTCCATGGTAGGAAATCCATGCATTTACAGACGTAGAAACCGGAGCAATTGCCAAGTTGAGGAGCAGCTGCTAAGTGGTGATTACTAGAGATTATGTACTCTCACCAAGAGAGAAAAAAAAAACGATCAAAAAGAACATCAAAGCAATCTTAATTGATTACCTCTAAAAAGACACAGTAGTTGCTGTCACTAAGCAGTGTGATACGTGACCAAGTTAAACGTTAACAGCACCAACGACAAAACTTAAAATGAAATAATACATTACTTACCGTGAAAATTATATACCGATTGAGACTGCTGGTTCGATCTTATCAGTATCGTTACGTAGAGGTCCGTACGCATCGAAACAAACATTTACAGTTAAGGCCTATATACTTGCCTGCGATTCCACACTTTTTTTTTCTCGTAGACGTAATGTTTATAACATTAGCAGATCGAGCACACGACCTTTTCAAATTACGAAGAGTGGGAATAAATTAAACGTCTATAACTACACTCTCTCCGAGGAAAATCCTTTTATTGTTCATGCCTTTGCTATCTTTAATGAGCCAAGTGTTGTTTTATTGTAGTTTCACGTTTCCCTATACAGAATTTGAGTGACTTATTGTAATCCCATCCACAATCAGAATTAAACATATGATGGACCCCTATGGAAACCAGCTTTGCTGATCAGTGTGTTCCACCCAATGATGTAGAAATAAATCCAGTTCGGTTTAACTGAATTTTGACGGCGTATCCAATGCGTGAGCATAAAAAGCAGACCAATGGTTGGAATTTACAAAAATGAGCTCGAATTCTATTGACCGAATTTCGCTTTTGTGTGTGTGTCAAGGTTGCCATAGGAATGAAGCCGGCACTTTTAGTTGAGCCAAATATAAGCGAAAATGTGCAGTATACAGAAGAGTATGTGCAATGTATGATGGAAAGAAGCCTACGCAAACTCGTACAAAGGATCCTTATACGTTATAGATGTTTGATAGTCCATTCCCCTTAGAATCAACATTATAGAGACAATGATAATAATGATGATGATGATAATAATGAAAATGATAATGATGATAATGATAATAATAATAATAATAATAATAATAATAATAACAATAATGATAATGATAATAATAATAATAGTAATAATAGCAAAAATAATGATACTAGTGATAATAATACTAACGTAGTCTTTTTATGGCTCATTTGCAATAAACTGATCAATGTGATTTTTCAAATTCTTTCAGTATTAAAACCGAGCTAGGGTGAATAAAATATTCAAATATATACGTAGAATTCTTATGATTTGCTCTGCTTGGGTCATATTCCTGGGGTTTCTCTTTTTTTTTTCATTCTTTTATTTTCATTTTCAACAAAGAGTGTAAGTGTACAAAACATAGCATGAACAAAGTTTAAATAAAATGCACATTTTACATACACCGAAATTATATAAACACAATGAATTGAGGAAGATATAGATCCTTGCTATTTACTGCATAATGCTGAAAAAGTTGAAAATAGATTAAAAGCTAATAAGCATAGCATGTAGTATGCATTCCCCTCAGAAGCTCTGTAAATAAAGCAAATAGATAAAGAAAATATAACGATGTAAGTTTATTGTACTGGCAGAGAAGTGTGTTATATCAATTGACTGAATTACACTGACAACAGAACTGAAACTTATTTTCTCTTACCAAACAAATTAATGTCTATTATGTTCTTGCCCAAAAAAAAAAAAATGAAATAAAAATTGGAATTGAAATTGATATTGAAATTAAAAACATTACAAAGTCCTTCACAAGGTAGTCTTAATAGGAATTATTGCAGTAAACAATGGAGGAGTTGAGAAGGAATCTTCTTATCTATTTATTTATCGATTCAGTCTTATTCAAAAACAGGGTAGTCTTTTCAGAGCCAAAAGGCCTGTTTTAAAAAATAGCCCTGTTAACGTAAATATACAATCACATCGGAACTTATTATTTGAACAGTGTAAAGATATATATATATATATATATATATATAATAAATACACTGTTCAAATGATAAGTCAATAACCCAACAGACGAAAAATTAATTCTACCTGTTTTCACCAAAAAATATGATTATATTTTTACATTTGGGATCTAAGCAGGCGATACATGTCACGATAATATTATTCTTCTCATTATTAGTAGTAATATTATCATTCTTTTTTTATTCTTCTTCTTTTTCTTCTTCTTTGCGGGTGTCGAGTTTGCATGGAAGTTTGTAAAGTATAAATAGAAATACGAACATCGTTTTATGTGACGTTTTCTGTGGAAACTTACGAGACCTTGCAAGAAACTATGTGAACGTAGATGACGTGAGTGCACCATTATCATAGGTAGCGTATTAAGGTGCTGGGCTGGACGGTCATGAATACGCATTAGTACCGACGTCAGTCATAGACGTGTATTGCACTTTGATGTCTTAAAGACTTCAATTTACTGACGAAATAAACCTCAATCCCATTTATAAAAAACACAAAAAACATGGTGAAAATGATTTCAAGACTCTGATCAGGTTTTGAACCGGTTTCGAACCCGCACAGCCCTTCGTGTCGAGTCTGTGACTGCGCCCAACCCACTGAGCTATGCGAGATTCGCAGCCATGCTTGGGTTGTTTGGATTCTTATAATGTTTTGTGTATCCCACGCTGAACTAATGCATTCGTGTTTTGGTGCGAGTGTCGTATGCAATGCATGCAATCGACGGATTCGAGACGTCATCGTGTAATGTTTATTCATGACCGTCCAGCCTTGCACCTATTTTAATACACTACCATTATCATACCAGAAACATAACAGCATGTCTGTATGAACAAACGGACTTCCAGGGAAGAAGAGATTTTATCAAAATAGAACTTAACATACGGATGTTTTACCTGTTTTCACCAAAAAGTGATATTTTTACATTTGAGTTCAAAGGAGGCGATAATGTCACGACACTTATTTGCTTTGAATATTACTGCTTCGTAATAATAAGTTGAGCTTTCAGTTTTTTACTTTTCTCTTATTTCCAACTTTCTCTAATTTCCGGAATTTTTATCACACGTATGATTTCCTCTATTTGTTAAAAGCCAATAAAACGTTGTGTGGAGATGTACTTTAAGATGATTAGAAAAATAAATGTACATTATAATCTAAGTGAACAAATTAATACAGGCAAACATAAATGTATGTATCACTTTGGCAAATTGCGTTCTTTTTTGTAATTTGATTTTTTTCTCATTTTCTTTCTCATGGGGGGACTGCATACTACAAGCTCTGCTTTTTAGCAGTCCCCTCCATTTCCAGCAATTTTGTTTCTGCCTTTACCATAATGATATATCATTTATTTGTATCCTTGTAGATCATTTATCTGTGTCTTTATCACATGTTATTATGTTCATCTCATTGTTGTACTGATTTCCTGACATCTGTATATAGGAACATTTATTGTATTCCTAATTATTTGTTTGTTGGAAAATGAAATAAATCAACCTGAACAACTTGAACAAAGGTAAATATTTTCATACCTGCACAGCAATGTAACTTTTGCATGACAAAAGCAGCACTTATTATGTGAATACATCACTGTAACCTAGAAGTATAAATATGTGCATGTATGTATGTGTCTAGGCATAATAAGTATGTCGAGTTGATCTGGCGAGACTAGTATCGCGAGGTTTTATCATCTCCTCCCCTTTCATTCTTCTCTCTCCCTCTCTCTCTCTCTCTCTCTCTCTCTCCCTCTCTTTCTCTCTCGCTCTAACCCTTATTCCACAAGCATCATCATGGACCCTCTTGTTTTTTCTTCATTGTAATGTTATTCGTTATCGGTTGCCAAACAGTCAAGCTTTGTGCTTATTCTCGTTCCATAATGAATTCTGAAATGCCCATAAACTTAATACGCAGGCCACCAGGTTGCCGTACGGAACGGGTTAAGATGTAACTCATATCATATTACAGATGTATTGTATAATTGATGAAAACGATGATAATTGTTGAAAGTATGCCACTGTTATTTTGTAATGTGTTAATGAAATTGCAGAAAATTGATGTATTCTTTAAAAAATGGCATAAAGATAATAAATCAAATCCAAATCAAATCCAAATCAAAGAATGGGGAAAGAGAAAGAGGGATCGAAAAAAATAATAAACGTATGCTTTTCACAAAGTCCTGAGACAAATCAATGTCAATCAAACCGAAATCCGACTCACGCAAGATTGATCATGATGGTCCCATGAGCGGGGTCATCCCGCGAGTCCACGACCACTTATTGCCCCCAAAATAAGGGGGATACATGAGTTGTACAGCCCACGAGTCATACAGCCTATCTTAACGGCGCAGCTCCATGATGAGACCTCTGGTAGTGTTTTGACATCATCCTCGCCATGCTCTTTTTTCGCTTTGTTGTTGTTGTTTACATATTATTACATATTTTGCACAGCTAGTTTTGCGTCGACATTGGCCATGTTGGCAGATGGTGTTGGTAGCTGGTTACGAGCTCAATAATGAGGCTATTCCTACAAGCTATGGCGCCACCTATGACGAACAAGCGAACAGGCGCACACCCGACGTGCAGCAGCCTGTGGATATGATCATTGTCAGATGTAATTTAAAAGAATTCGTTAAGTTTTAGCAGTACATGTCTGTAAAACGAGAACATACACCTTGACAAATATTGCATGACAAGCTAATGTCAACGATTGTAAGCTATAAATGCTGGAGAAGGTAAGAATCCAGGGATGGAACTAAACATGCCAATAAAAGGACTCTAGTTATGCATTTGCCTGTCGGAGAGAATAACAAAGCAAACCAATACAGGTCATGTTAGATATTAGTTCATGACAAACGCGAAGGGACGTGTTTACGCTCCATTGTAAAATTTAGCACTGAGTAAATGGGTACACTTTGAAAGGGGGAGGGGTGTAGTATCATGATGCATGTCGCCTCTGTTTACCACGTTGTTTCCTTTTCTCGATTTCTGCGACAATCCCTGCTATAGAGACCACCCAGAACAATGCTTACAGATAAAACTAACGGAGTGCTTTTGACGAAAGACACATGCCAGGAGTCGGCATCTCCAGAATAACATGCAACATTACCACATGGCATATCGCCAATTAACCTTCCCGACATTTCAGGCACTTTTGTCGTGGTATCAGTACATTGTTTCGCAGATAAAACAGAATTTGATGGAGTGAATAAAGCGCTATCCCGACGAGAACGATGGTGGAATAAGAGTCTAGAATACGTTATAGAATGCTTTATGGCGCCTAAGCAGATTTGAACGCCTCACATTCTTATCACGTGAGTCACTATCTATCACTATCAAAATGAAAACACAAGGAGTAGCAGCTTGATGAATACTTCGTTATGATAATGATAATAATAATGATAATGATAATGATAATAATAATAATGATAATAATAATAATGATAATAATAATAATGATAATAATAATAATAATAAGTTGTGGTTGATTAGGCTGATTTGCTCTAAATGTGTCAAATTTGGAGACTCAACACGCTTTTCCTATATTCCTTAATTAGACTATACAGAGATCATTGATTGTCTCTTTATTTTGGATTTGATTTTGAGTAAAAGAACCGCAATCATTTTTCAGTCATTAGGTCCAGTTAGAATTTGCTGCAAAAATTGTCATTTTGTCATCATCTATTTGCTTTGCACGCCTGATATCCAATGAATATTTTGTAATGGAGAAAAGCAATAGCAGATGTTACTGTTCAGAGCATTAAATCTGCACAAAAGAAAAAAAAAGACAAATTTTATATGGGAGCTTTTACCTTCCTAGAATCGCTTATAGATTCAGGAATTAAAAGGCACTCATAATCCATTATAGATTTAGGAATTCAAAAGCATTCCAAATTTTACAAGCAAAAAAAAACAAAAAAAAAGGGACCATGAAGTTTTATTTCCCTCCAATGGTATGGGCAAGGGTCTACATGGAGAACTATCTACTGATGTGAAAACGCCAAAGTTATAAGGATGTCAGTCTCCATGGGGGGAGCGGGTAAGTCGTGCAAAAATAGATACATCCTTTGAGAATATCAAGAAAAAAATTGTGCCTTCAAAGAATTGTTGTCACGAGATCATAAGATGAACTTTTATTTTTCCCATTTGCAAATTGTCATAACATTACGCCAAAGTGGCAAGTCCACCTGTACAAATGCATCCCTTATAAAGCAATCTTGCCACAATCTTGACAGACAGTATAGAATAATATAATTCAATTGCTTTTGTACTTTTTTTTTTCGGAACATTTATGGCACTGTGGAGACTTAGATAATTTCTGTCGCAGTCTCTTCGCGTATTTAACCACATAATGGTAAGATGATGAAAGGTTTGCTAGAAAAGTGAAATCTGAAAAGAATAGGTTAGGTACATGGAAATAGTTATTCCCCCCCCCCCCCCATTATGTTTTGAAGGGCCCTTGACGATCATACGCAGTATTCCATTCAGGCTAATAAACACGTAATCGAAATCAAATGAGAGTGTAGCTGCAGTACTGTGTGAAGTACAAAGATTCCGCCGATGGCTGCTGATGTCCACCACTGCTTCAGAACGTCGACCCAACAAGTTTTGCGTTTTCACTTCTCGCTTCGAAGAAGACGCAAAGAATAAGAAGAAAACGGTTGAAGAAGAACCGATTTGCCAAACAGTCAAGCTTTGTACTTATTCTTGGCAGTTGGCCTGTATGCATATTAAGATGTAACTCATGTAATTATATTACAGATGTATTGTATAACTGATGAGAATAATGATAATAAGTTGTTGAAAATATTCATACTACCCTTGTTTTGTACAATATTAATGAAATTGCAGAAAATTTGATGTACTTGAAGAAAAATAGCAAACAGAGAATAAATCGAATCAAATAAAATTAAAACAGGAACTGGAGGAAAAAATAGGAGATGAGGGTAGAGGATGATAAGAAGACAAAGGAGTAGAAGAACAGTGAGGAGCAAGGTGAAAATGATGAGAAAGAGGAGAAGGAGGAAGACGCGAGAGATAGAGTGAAGGGGAGACAGGTCAGAAGCAGCAACACCAGTACAACCATCGTGACCAACAAGGGAACGAGAAAGTAAGCATCACCCCCTTTCATGTCCCACCTTCTCTTGGAGTTACTGTTGCGGTTTCACTGCAGCCTCTTGTTCCATCAATCCCGTATCATTACCGTGGGGTCAAAGACAGCATGAACCACGAATTGGATTGTCCTTTTCTTTGTGCAGAAATAAACGGAATCACACCTCTGCTTTTTTCTGTTATCTGCTTGCGTTTAAGGCCAAATGGTGTGACGGTTCGAGGGTCCCTGTGGGGAGTCTCTCCCAAGCCACGCGTCAAAATGAAAGTCTTCTCTAATCACTACCACACCCTGACTTCTGTTTTCTTTTTCTTTCTTTTTTTCATGTTTCATTTTGTTGTTCCGTCCTGTTGCTTGTTCTGATCCAACATTGATACATTACTGTTGTGGAAAGTGAAGGATGTTGATTGTTGTATTACATGTAAAACTCTTAAAAGCTAATGAAAACATTTATCAATTTGAATTCACAATTTTTACAATGGTACTTTTGAAAGAAACAGTTATACAATTCTTACGTGTGTGTGTGTAAGTGAGCGTTTGTGTGTGTGTGTCCGTGTACATGTGTGTGTGTGTGTGTGTGTGTGTGTGTGTGTGCATGAGTGTATATGTGTGTTTATGTATGCTTGTGTGTTTTGATGGATAAAACGACTTCGAAAAAAAAAAAGTATTTTTGCCACGTGTACTCCTGCAGCCACGCGACTCGGCAGGGCCATTTCAGCTTGTGAAAGTTGAGTAGTTTTCACAGGTGGAGATCCGCCTCGGGGTATCCTATCCTGAGCTGTTGAAACCACGCGATTTTTTTTTCTTTACTTGTTTACACCAAGGAGTTACACCTTATTCATTTGACTACAACGTTCTCAAGTGACTAGAAACTCTGTAGAGGTACTATATCTGTTACCTGCAGTTAGCTGGGCGTTATGAATGATAGCAAATTATTAATTACAAATGTAAGTAAGCAAGTATGTTCTTAGTGAACTTCTCGATTCCTTTTTTTTTCCTCTGTGACACATAACTTTGCCTGTATGCCCATGTATATCTTTATTTGTTGACTACCATTTATCTTTGCACAGTTGAATGTACGCCTTTCTGATAATTCGTGATTTATTCTGTGTTTTGTTGAAAATTTTAATTGAATTAAATTGTATTGGACTCAACTGAATTGAATTGAATTGAATTGAGTTGAATTGAATTGAATCGAATTGAATTGAATTGAGTTGAATTGAATTGAATCGAATTGAATTGAATCGAATTGGATTGAATTGAATTGAATTGAATTGAACTTTTTTTTTTTCACTTGTTTTACCGCCTAATATTGTCATCGACAGGTAGAATGTACAAAAAGTGTACTGAGACAAAAGCAAGTCATTGGATAAACAATAGTACAGACTTAGATTCCTCCCGTGGATGAAGATAATAACTATTCAATCACTGTCCTCTCCCTCCTGACCGTGCGCAATACATTCCAAGCTTTTCATTTGGAGATATTAATATTAATTTGGGCGGTGAGTTGGCTCAGTCGGTAGCGCGTCTGCCTCACGATCCTATGGGCCCGGGTTCGAACCCGAGTCTGGAATGAGTAATGTTGTGTGTAAGCATACCGTCCCCTCTAGCAAGAGGCAAAACACTCTGTCCCTCGGATAGGACATAAAATGGAGGTCCCGTGTATGAGAGAGTCACAACTCGTGCACGTAAAAGATCCCGCTTCATTCATTCATCGCAAAGAGCAGGGTGTTTAACCCGGTGAAGTGGTCCCACCTCACATCCAACTGGATCCCATGAAAGACCAGCTGATGGAAATATACAAACAAACAGTACTGTTGTTGTTATTATCATTATTATTATTGTTATCATTATTACTACTTCTATTTTAACATTTGTATGTGCAATATCAAAACGACTAAAACTTTAAAATTTGTGTGCAACATAAAACAGCATTGTAAAACGATGGGTGTCGTTACGTGGTAATTACGTTTGGAAAAAAAAAAAAGTACGCCACAGCACGATTGCAGTACATTTCTATGCAGTACTGAGGACAATGGTGCTCATATCGTGTCCTTGGTTTATTGTCATAGTCACAACTAATGAATAGTTGTATGAAAAAAAAAAATATATGTTTTTGCCATTCCATATAGCATGACCTTTTGATCAATTGGGTCAAACAAAAGGAGGTATTACTCCTCAATTTATAGATTAGTTTTGTTCAATAAAAGGACTATGAATATTAGTCAGAGCAAGGACTTGATACAGGATGAAACTAAAAAGGCACAAAAATAATACGACAAGGTCTTGAAACTATTTTTTTCGTTTATTCATGATGATTGGAAAGAAGATTGAACAAACGAGTTAGTAGCGATATTATCTGCTCCCCAATTCAACGACACATACGAAAGTATCACACCTATCATGTGACGTGTCAATTTGGTTTGTAAAAGTACAGCGAATCTGGTCAAGGATTCTCGAAACTTCCGCTTACCGACGCTTCACATTCAAGTTTCATATTTGTAATGCCAACAAGCGCAATATTTGCTTGAAAGTCTAAAAGAAGAATTAATGAGAGTAATGAATTAAAAGCTCTTTGTATTTTCGTTCTTTCGCTACATATCAATACATATCAATATATATATATATATATATATATATATATATATATATATATATATATGTTGCGAATTCACGTATTGGCTCCAATATAGCGAAGAATCAAGAAATAAACTAGTAATGCATTATTTCGCCAATAAGAATGAGTTTATTGAACAACTCTTGAGTTGTTCAATAAACTCATTCTTATTGGCGAAATAATGCATTACTAGTTTATTTCTTGATTCTTCGCTATATATATATATATATATATATATGAATAATAATATTATATGAATACTGCGTTGTTTTGCAGGTATTGTGAGGGGGAAAACTGCGAAAACGAAATCATGAAATCATTACAGATTTGTGAGCTGCCAAAGCGATCAGGCTAACAGACAATGACGAAAAAGCCAAGCGCACAAGTACAGCTATTCAGCGTGTACTTTTATCGGTAGAGGGAATCGATTCCGGAAATCATTCTACGTCCGCTGCACATCCGGTTCACATCCTACTTTATCGGCTGCTCAGCCAGCGGAATGTTTCCCGCCTTAAAACAGAAATTACTAATCTTTTTTTACTACTATCATCATCAGCATCATTTTTTTTTTCGAATAGAAATCAATTGCGGAGCGATCTGTTCCTCTAATCATCTTTTGCAAACCAAGCGACAATTAACATTACTCCTCTAAAGCTGTAAAAAGCAAACAAATATCTCTGTTGTCATTTTTTCCTTCCCGTATCCAGCTGTCTTTCACTGTAAAGTTGCATTTGATAAACAAGGTATTACAAAATAGGAGTTTCCTTGAATTCGGACATAAAGGCGTGTCTACTCTAAGAGTTATCAAATTTTCAGGGTTTACGTTTCCATGGAAGAGTGATGTTGATGAACAAGCCTGTATTTTGATAGATGAGGAGACGATGCCATTGTTTCAAAATTCTCGCATTGCATTCACACCTAACTAATTACCAGGTTTAATCTTTACGATAGGACAAAAGCTAACTGTATCCTTAAACATCACAGTTGTCCAGAATTGTGATAACCTGCAATAACCTTGTGAGTTATGACCGTCAGGCAAAGGATTGTCTTTATGAATTTCTCGACCCCCTAAGATGATTATCATACTTAATTACGTCAGTAAGACGTGTAGAAGATTCATCAGACCTACAGTCAACCTCCCCGAAATCCATGTCTTTTCCAAGAGAACTGGAGACAATCCTTCGGCTTACGTGAATGTCGACTTACAAAGCGAAATAAGAACGTGTTCACATCTATCCGGGTAGAATAATCTCTTCGACTTGTGCAAGGTCGACCGGCGAGGTGAACCGCATAACACACATTCGCCTCTTTTCTTCTTCTTCTTCTTTTTTATTGTTTTTGATAAGAATTATTTGCGACCTATACGTGTATTCTTATTTGGCATGAGACATGAGGACATTTCACGATAGTTTCAAACGTTATTCTTCCGTGCGAGATAACGGTGAAATTTGTCATAATTTTGCTTGTTTCATTCTGTTATATTTTGCAAGGTCAACAGTGATACTGCACATGGTATACGAATTTTGGAAAACTGTACTTTAATATTTTCTATGAGCTTATGCAATAAAACAAAACAACATATATATATATATATATATATATATATATATATATATATATATATAATATATATATATATATAGCGAAAACTTTGAGCAAAGAAAATGGGTTTTCATCGGGATTCGAACCCGAGACCTCCGGATTACTAGACCGGTGCTCTACAGACTGAGCTGTGTGTGTGGCACACATGCACACACTATGCTTCTGACCACACGAGCAAAGAGAATTAAGGGTTTGGGACGAACACCGATCTGGGGCTTTCAATAGCTCAGTCGGTAGAGCACCGGTCTAGTAATCCGGAGGTCTTGGGTTCGAATCAAGATGAAAACCCATTAATTTTTTTCTTTGCTCAAAGTTTTCGCTATTTATTATTACAATTGTTTCTGGTCAGTTTTTCCTTCCTTGTTTCAATATATATATATATATATATATATATATATATATATATATATATATATATATATAACTTGTTTCCTTGAACACATAGGCTCCATATTGACACCTAGCTCCAAGTTTTGATTATTGATTCCAGATTTCCGGGGTGTGTCATAAGATTACTTAGGCACGGATGGGTTATAGTAAAGGGGAAATGACAAGGTCTTCACTTGTTCAAAGCTTTGATAACATATATACATGAACGTTGCAGCGTATAGTGACAGCAGAATATAAGGTGAAATATGACTAAAAGCTGTGATGCATTTTTCATCAAGCATGAATCCTGTATGAATGACAGAGAGGTCTATTTCAAAAAAGATCAGCATGATTTGAAGGACAACTTAAGGAACACCACAGAGTGGCGAAAAGTGACTTGTCTAATTTTGCCTCGGCGCCTCGTTTAGATCTGTTACTGTCAATACGTCTTTCTTGTATTTTAGATAAGCCCATGTTGTTTCTTTTCTTTGTCAATGTTATTGCGAATAAAGAGAGAAGGCCCTGAGGCCGATTATTTTCTTTAAAATGTTTTGAAATGAATAAAGACAAACCTTGGCGTCTTTTCCATTTTGAATTTTCGTCTCCCTACTCAGGTAAACCAGGCATTGCCCAGTCATTTTCCAACCTTTTTGTTCTAAACAGAATTTCCTGCCGACTGTCGAAAAGTCACCTTCTCGCTTTCTCATCATAAGCAATGTGCATGCCTATGTGGTAGTAGACTGTCAAAAAGTTGCCTTTTCGTCACACATCGTTGCATTCTCATCACAGAATTCACCACCAATCTCTCCAGGCTGGTTCCTATCTCTTCATACTGGTGATGGACGAAACGTCTCCGAAGCCTCCTCGATCTGACCAGTGTCTTCCACTGTATAGTGACCAGTCTGTCGTCGACTCGTAAGCCGTCCTAACAAGTTGTTGACGCACAGCGACACATCAAAGCCAAACCCTCATTTCTTGGTGACGACATCTCTCTCAAGCTGGGGAAAGTGGTAGAAAAGAGAAAGACAGCGAGGTAACAAACTGGTATCATATCTCTTTATACTCACTTTCCATAAATAGCGTGCTAGAGATGATACTTCAAAGGGTAACATGTGTCCACAAACCTGCAATTACGAGACACATCTTTTCATAATAAGTACATGGTTCTTAGGGACCGGTCCTTATTTAAAAGCAAAACAGTGTTTGGAATGCCTAATGCAGAGGGTTGTCTTGGTCTGTTAGTCTGTTTTCTCTCTTTTTATCTATTTACAATTAATTGCAATAAGATTACTATACAATTTTATATTTTTGTGTGTAATGTAGGGCACTGAAGTTATTTCTTTCTGTTATTTTGGCATAATATAATGATTTATTTGGATTAAACTTCAAATTGAATGAGACTAATGTCATTTACCTTGCAGCCTTTTAACATTGGTAAATATGGTTTTACTTTAGGGAGACATTCAGCAAGAACAGCCCTTTTCCATTACAATCATCACTGCTATAGTTCATTATCATGATGATACTTTGATGAGAGAATATCATTTCACCCTATTTTCACTAAAATAAACAAGCAAACAAACAATGAAGAGTTGTTCTATCTAAATAATCCTTAAGCATGATACCCTATAAATCAACTGATAGTAGTATGTTCATGTAT
The DNA here is from genome assembly GCF_964275005.1 of Diadema setosum. Lineage (NCBI taxonomy): Eukaryota > Metazoa > Echinodermata > Echinoidea > Diadematoida > Diadematidae > Diadema > Diadema setosum. Next base: position 32,310,924 of record NC_092693.1, on the reverse strand, counting down.
CGACTATTTTTGTTTTTGGATGTGTGTGTGTGTGTGTGTGTGTGTGTGTGTGTGTGTGTGTGTGTGGAGTATGAGTGTGTGTTGGGAGAGTTGTTGAAGTTTCTTCAATCTAGCATCCTTGTCTTCATGCTTTTGTTACTTTGTAAATTAGTATAGATACTTTGAGATCCTCAACAGTGAATATTTCTTACGAGTCAAGGGTAGCGACAATACTTTGCAATAATCTTACACAGATTGTGCGAAGATGGTTTGATGAGTTAAATAGAAGAAGACGAGCTGAATATTGCAATGTTAAGGATTTCATCATTCAAAGAGTGTAAATGTATGTTTATATATTCTCTTTTTGTTGGTTTTGTGAACTTAGTAAGTAAGTTTGGTACATAGTAATGAAATTGCACAATATCAATGCTAAGGCAACGTTTTATTTATTTATTTATTTATTTATTTATTTATTTATTTATCTATCTATTTATTTATTTATTTATTTATTTATTTATTTATTTATTTATTTAGGTGCCAAAGTTAAATTGTAAAGAATGAAATTGCTTCGACAAATTTCGTTTCGTAAAAGTCATCCAGGGGTTATCAAAGAGCAAATTTTACTGGCAAACCTCTTCCAGTGGCCGGACAGCAATGTCTCCTTTGGCAGGTGTGGGAGGAGAGTGGTTACCCTTCCGATCAACCTGACCTCATTCCCATGGGCGTGGAGCGTCGATGGGTGCCCCCCTGGGAGAGGAAAAATCATACGTATGTGTATGTCGAAGAAATACAAACAAGCAAATTGGAAGAAACCACTGGTGTTTTTCATAGCTGGTCGGAGTTTATCATAACAAGTGATCTAGTTTAGGAGAGGTGCAGGGAGCATGCAGTTGCCCTTCAGTGATGAGACAAGAGACTATCCCCGGTATCTTTAGCTGTATTACAACTTCTAAAATAATATAACATTGAGCAAGATTCACAAACAAAGAGTAATTCACGTTCTTAGTGATTGAGGTGGTAAATTATACGCTTGCTTTCTTTTCAATAGACCTGTTACGTTACACGTGTTAATTTGTCATTTTATCTATTTGCTTTTTTCAACTAGCCTTCTGTTCTTGAAATCAACGAAGTAGCTCACCCTCAGCTGATATCTTGCCTAAATAAATGGAATAACACACTTCTCGGTAGTACTACAAAAAGAATGTTCAGGGCATTGAATATATACAAACAACAACTATAAATTCATTGCTTACTACAGTTGTGCATTCGGTCTTGGAGAAGATGTAGGTCTACACTTTAATGCGATATGTTCATGCTGTGGTAAGAAAGAGACAGGTTTTGCAAGTAAATACTTGCATTGTGCTTTAAGCGTCCACAAGTATTTATCAGTCTTGTCTGTGTCCGTAAATAACCTCTTGGGTGGTTCTTCGCTGCGGAGAGAAATGAAACATATTTCCATTCGTGCGAATACGGAGATGCACATCATTTTTATCTTGTTCTGTTTTGTTTTGTTACTGTCGCTGCGGACCACGCGTCTTGATGGCACTTTTGTCTCTCCAAATATGGTAGGGAAAAAAAAGCGTGTCCCCTTGACAGTGGAAGCAGCCAATAACATGATGTAATTTATGGCGTGGCGACCACCACAACCACCATCACACGCTGACAACGAATGTTGACGGTCTAACAGAGAAGGAGAAAGAGGCGGACACATCTTCCTATTCTACGCTTATGTTTTCGTTATGATTAAAGTCCTTGACTTACAACGTCAATCAAGTATATAGATTTATGAATGCTTTTGCGCATGTATGTTTGTATGTGTCTGTGTGTGTGTGTGTGTGTGTGTTTACTCCATATTCAAATACATCCGCAGTTACCTGAATGAAATTGTCATTCGAATGTTATCAACTTTTCATCACTTCATGTTGGGCATTATTGTCATTTACTTGTCACCTTGAAAGGGCATGCACCTCCACCCCCGGATTATTTCATATCAACGTATGTGTATCTGTATTATGACACATAATATCCTATTGAAATTGATTTTGAATCAATGTATGTGAGAGCCTTGACATGCGAACTGAGGTTTTTGCAACGTAGCTTCGGTTAAATTACGTTTTAGGAACGAACGGATTTCTTCTCTACTCTGATATCCTGCTAAAACCAAACCTCCGGCATTGGTAATCTGTCGCTGTCCGTCCTTCAACATTACTTTTGCGCTTTCCTTAATAATCAGACACTATAAATTCGTCTTTTTGTTGACCGTGATTTTCGGCTTTAAAAGTCACCAGCCCTCCTTTTACAAAATCCCTTCCGTCATCGGCGGATATTCCTGGACTTCTTGGTACCCAGCGAAAGACCCAGAATGAAGATCATACGACCTGGATTTCGTGTCACAGACATCTGTGTAAATATTGTGACTTGTGATAATTGCAGTCACCGTCGGAAAGGACTTCTTGTTTGTTTCCAATGTAGCGAAGCGCCTATGATGCCGTAAATATGACTGCACTTGTCGACCTTCAAACATCCAAAAACGATACAACTGTCTTCTGATTGAGTCAGGAAATAAAATTAAAAAAACCAAAAGACAGTCCTACCAATACACTTTTCGTGCATTCTACAAGCATTACAAACCGTACCATGCAGTGATGTGATGTTTAGACGCGAAGATATTGAGGATCAGATTACACCAAGTGCAAAGGTAAATATAAAGATGCAATACAAAGAGAGGTAAATCATTTGAGAAAATGAAACTCATTAATGTCTCAAAAATAACATCTTTTTCCCTGCAAAAACTGCTATATTTCACTATATTTTAGTCGCACAATATCATCATCAAATTGCTGATTGATAATGTCCAAAGCAGTATAGTTTTGGTGTATGAAACAATTAGGTTTGCTTTATTCAGTGCGGTTGGGTTTGGTCTGCTTTGCTTTGCTTTGCTGTGCTCCGCTTCAGTTTGGCTTGGATTAGTTGAGTAAGGTTGCGGAAGGTTTGGTTTTTAGCGAGATTGTGAGGTTAGTTCGTTTGATTCATTTTGATTACGGTTACACAACTGGATTGACTACGGCGCTCGAGGGGAAGAATAAAGTTCAGTTGCTGTTACTCCAACAAAGTTTGGTGGTGATCTGTTTGGTGTCACTGAAGATATGTGTGACGTGTTGTTTAGTTGCCATCATCTTTTCTGCGAGAGGTCTCGGGTTCATTTCCCGGACAAGCCCCAAGTTGTTATGGAGAAGAGGAAAAAATGACAGTGCATGTCAGCTCAACACATCACATGTATCATCACTGACACCAAACATGTCACCACCAGACTTTCTTTGAGTAACAACAACTGAACCTTATCTTTCCCCTCGAGCGCCATGTCTTTTCGAAAAGAAAACTTTCTACCCCTCGTGCGCTGAAGTTATACTTAATTTACATGAATGCATATTCATGATGGGTTGATAAGTTTGTATTGTCGTTTGTTTTTTGATTTGGTTTAATTGTTATGGCCACTAAGGAAATGTAAAAGGCTTCTATTCAAGCAGCTACGGCACTGACGTTTTCAGTCATCTCCGAAGGACTTTAATAAAACGACAAAGGGCCTCACCTGGGACACGACCATACAGTCAGTGGACTCGAACCAGGAACTTCACGTTTGAGAGTCCGATTTCACTGAGCCCCAACGTCTCCTCGAAGGAGTCCATATTGGATCAGGTCATTTGTGGTAGTGTTGGATTCGGTTTTGTTGAGTTATGCTGTTACGGTAGGGTAATTATTGGTCTGGGTCGAATTGCTTATAGGTTTGGTTGGACCTTTTGTGTTGGACGTTTGCCTTGGACGATCGCATCACGTCGGGTTCGGTTAGACTGGGTCAGGTTTGGTATGCTTGCGTTCGATTTGGATTTCGGCTTACCTGTGGTCTTAACGTCCAGGAAACACAAGCCTCAAGTGACGTGGTAAGAGAGGATTTGATACGCTCCAACTGGATAATTTGGGTTGGCTTTTGGCATTCTGAGAAACTGCTGAGCCTGTCAATATCTCTGTACCTGTGTTATGAAAACAATTTAGGGTGAGAAATACAGATCATAAGCACTTGAACGATACAAAAACATGACTGCATGATTAATCAGTCGTTTTGTTAGTTTAGTAGTTATAGAAAGAACATAAATCACATCAAATCAATGGAGTGTATAGAATGTTGAAAAAAAAATATTTCTATTAAGGTGCGTACTAGAATCTCCTTCAACCCTCCCCCTTTTTTCCTTTCTGTAAGGATGGCGGACATAACAACCAAGTTTATTCCACCAATGTCACTCGTCACCCCAACCTCTATGGGTCTAAACAACAAGGCACAAATCACAACCTGACCGAGAAATGACAAGATGGACCACTGGTATCTTTATTTAGCCACGCCGTGTGTCTTCACGGGAGGATTCGGATTGTCTTTATCAAGTTACCCGGTTGATAACCTACGTCAGGAGTAACCCTATTTTGATTCTGATATGATGTTGATTTTCTTCGTTTATGGATAATCCCAGTTGATTACATTGCCTATTAATGCCTCTCTTCCTTTCTCTAATCATTCTCACTTCAGCGTTCTGTCGTATTGGTATATAAGTTTTAAATATATATAAAAAAAAAATGTGATCATCTTGGTAACGCCTGGTGAAAAACAAAAACAAAACTTCAACATCATTATGGAGACAACTGCCGCATAAACAACGAGAAAGTTCCGGTCATTTAAAAAGAGAGAAAAAAAAAACAAGAAAGAGAGAGAAAAGATAAATGAAAGAACAATAATCAGTAAAAGAAAGATAGAGACAATGAATAAAACACACACACACACACACACACACACACAGTGCTTCTGGAAAAACATGTCATTCCAGGAGGGCTACAGATGCCTAGAATATTGAATTGCAAACCAGTCTCAGATTTCCAGTGCAGTGCCTTCACTTGATCAAGAGCTAGATGGAATGGAATTCTATGATATTTTGGTGGGAAAACAACTCGCCATCGCAGATAACGTGCACCATTTACGAAGAGGCACTCATGTTGTTATCGTTATGGAAGGAGTTGCTCTCCCATGTACGAGCAAGGAGTTACGAAGGAGGTATCAATGTGGTACTTTAAGGAGGAACTAGTACCTCCTTGGTGCGCTGTGACTGCTCAACCGCTAAACCTTGATCAGAACCCCAGTAACACAAAAGCAGAGTCAGTGATCGTGGGGGCAGGCTACTGGCTCTCGTGCCGCGCAGCACACGCACCGACCAGCATGGTGCCATGATATCGTGCGCACACGAGAAGACGGGTCCCTCTCGGCGTGCTTGTTGGGAGCTCTCCGCATTTTCACAGGTGTGCCACGCGAACGCGTGTCAAAGGTCAGACGCGTTCCTCCTCCTCCTCCTCCTCCTCCTCCTACTACTACTCCTCTACACCGCCACCACCATCATCCATCAGGTTCAAGTTGAGAAAGCCGGGCTCAGTTGGCTTTATGCCAGTCTGAGAGACACGTTCTCACCCCGCCGCATCCCTCCTAATGTTCTCTCTTCCTCGCCCCTTTTATTCTTCGCCCCTTGAGTCTCTTCTAATGTTCGATGCTCATTTGAGCCCCCAGTGTTTTCACTTGTCTTCCTCTCTTTGTTATGTCTCCCTTCGCGCTTTCTTCCTGTTCGTATCCATGTGCTTACACTGTTATCTCAATATCTTTCTCTCTCTCTTTCTGGACAACATGATACGCTATATGATTTCTCCTTGTCTCAAGGTTAAAGGGATGGTATGGTTTTGGTTGAGATGGGGATAGAGGTCTTAACCTTTTTAGCAAAATAATACTGAACCACTTATATGAAACATTAAAGAGCATACAATTTTAAGAGGAATTAAAAGTTTACCTGATGAAAATCGAGCTAAGAGATTACTGAGATACAAAAAAAAAACAAACAAAGCAAAACAAAGCGGTCTTAATAAATGGTAATAAATGGTTAATAAATGGTGGTTTTGGACATCTCAGCCATTTCAAACCCTAGTGATATTTCACCAAATACACCTTAAAATTCCTCTTAGAATTGTATGCTCTTTATTATTCTATACAATTTTTTTTTTGTGCAAAAAGTTAGAACCTAATTCGTCATCTCAAACATAAAATATAGCATTCCTTTAATGATGTCATGTGAATCGTATCAAGTGAATCTTCATAGCTCCACATCATTGATAACTTAATTGCTGATCCGCGTCCCTACAAGAATAAGAAAAAAAAATGTTTTAGTTTGTATGCGTGAGTGTGTGTGTGTGTGTGTGTGTGTGTGTGTGTGTGCTTCAGGGGACATTCATTTCTTTGTAATAACCACAACAGAAGATGTCTGCAGAATCTTATTTCGTTAGCTCTATCATGGATTATGCCGTGTTAGCGTTAAAGTTCTATCAAACAACCTTGCCTCAAGCTACAAACGGATCGAGTAACTTTTCGGGATAACAAGTTCATGATTATTTTGTGTATCCTGTGAATACAAATTCGATTTGGAAAAAAATATATATACCCCAAGGAGAGCCAGAATTATATTTGCATTACCCACTGACCACAAACAATTATTCAGCGTATTTAGATGCGTATGGGAACAAATCGAGACAATCCAAATCTAAGTCCGTCGGGATTATACCGGTATATATAATATTTCAGCCCGTCACATACAGCAAAGCCGCTGTAACTACGCACAGACCTTGTACAACACAACAGACAATAACAATTACGGCATTCATTGTTATTCATTGCTATTCATTCTTTATGCCTTTCTGCGATAGTGGGAGGGGTAGGGGGTAACTTTGGTTCGATATTCAAACGATTACAGTGATCAATGAATGTGCCCTGTGTCTAAATTTGTTCACTGTCCAGGTAAGGGACTAGATATGTAAGACTAGGCATGTATGTCCACCTGTGTTCGCCTGTTGTCCGTAATCTGCATCGTCGTTCAATGCCAATGTCACCCCGTGGTGACCCGCAGGGTAACAAGCTAACAAGCCAAATAGATGCTCCATTTATTATTTTTTTTTCATCCTTCCTTCTGTACCTCTAGGGCACGCTCTATATGTTTCATGATAGTAGTCGGATTTTTTTGTCTTGTTTATTTTTCATCCTCTTGTTTATCTTTACCTCATATCGTACATATATGATGAGGTAAAGAGGAAAGGGGAAGGGGAAGGGTATGTGGATATATGGATGATTCTATTGATACATGCTGCATGCGTGCAGGGCCGCTGAAAAGGGGCAAAAAAACAACAACAACAACAACAACAACTTACAGTCACTTATTTCGTTGAATTTTGCTCAGAATATTAGCAGCGAACACAAACTACATCTCGTAACCTGTTATCAGAGCAATATGATATTGCCATTCCTTTGACCAATTATTAAAACACATTTTCTATAAAGAGTGTTTACTCTCGTTTGAGCTTTATTTTCTTTCTTTATTTTATTTTCTTTATTCCATGTGTCTGGATTATCAATAATTTCCACGAATCAAGTTTTGTTTAGCAAATGGCTTCCATGGATTCAGCTGAACATTAATAACTCATTGTGTTTTTATCTGTGTGTATGTATATGGCACATTATATGTTGTTTTACAGCTGTTTTAAGTATTTCATTATAATTCATTTCTATTACAATAATCACTTGTACAGTCTTTCCTTTTGTCAAGGATTATAACGTGTAACGTGTGGGCCCTACACTGTTTTATGCGCTACATACATGTTGTTAATTATCATAACTGCCATAACTGCTATTGTAATACTACTACTACTACTACTACTACTACTACTAATAATAATAATAATAATAGTAATCATAATAATAATAATAATAATAATAATAATAATAATAATAATATATATGTGTGTGTGTGTGTGTGTGTGTGTGTGTGTGTGTGTCCCTTGACGCGTCAATTTTTATTAGTGATGTACCTTTTCGTCATCTGAGTCTCCCAGTCAAAAGATTACAGTTTGTGTGATGTTTTGTCATGTTAGAAACATTAAAGTGCAGCATGAAGCTTAGCCACGAGAACGAACAGAAATGTCAATCGACATTGTGTTTGCTTGTTTATTTAGACGTCTGTTTTTGGTGGGTTTTTTTTTTTTTTTTTTTTTTTTGTAATTGTACTTCAAAAAGTGTGAATACAGACATAAGGGAACGTGTCTGTGTAAATGCGATGTATAACCAGACTACCATGACTACAGCAAACGTAATGGAGTGGACGTATCTAATATGGTAACAACGAAGAATTATCACAGAAAGACAAAATATAGTACATGAGGGCTATGAACCTGAAATTCTACACAGAAGTCCTAAGACTTAAGGGGATCATAGGGATCTTTCATCCGTACCGACACTTCCTCGTGCCCTTGTTCTGTTGTTGTTTCCGTCGTGACACAAAGGGGAATAATGTAAGCGGTACACCACGAGGGCAGTGCTCCACCAATCCCCCAGCCCACTGGCACATTGTTACCCCATCCTCACTCTTCTGGGGACAGAACATTTTGCCCTCCCCTCCCCCCCCCCCTCCTTCCTTCTCCCCCTTCCGTGTCTGGCTCTTCAGCGCTGACCCTGACATTGGTGTGACCTTCGCAGTCTAGCCGAGGAGAAGGAGAAAAGAATGAATGTTCTTCGCGTAAAGATGTCGTCTCTTTATGTACCCCCAGCCATCTGTTCTTTTTGGCAAGTGCACCCTTTCTTGGTTTTGATAGGGATTCGACGAGGGAAATCCGCTGGTTGGAAGGATTACCGCATTGGGGTCTACGAATACAACATTTTTCTTTTCTTTTCTTGTTCTTCTTCTTCTTCCGCTGGTCTGAGTTGTCGAGTGAGTTCCAGTGCACTGGTTGCTACAGTTTGCAGAAATTGTTTTGATTTTATCGTAAAGCTACTGCAATGGCACGGTATGGTAAAGTATCGCGAGGAGTTTGTTGTATAAATCATACGGAGAAGGCGTGACTGTCATTTGTTACGTGCTTTATTTCTTATCCTTCTTGTATCTGTGATCGTTTCTTCTCCTCGTCATTCTTTTCCTCGTCATTCTTTTCCTCTTTACTATTATTTTTTTTTCTTTACGCTACGTACTCCTCCATCGCCACCTTCTTCTCTATACCTACTACTTCTATTTGTCTTCTTCTTCTTCCTCCTCTTCTGTCATTTTCCCCTCTTCCTCGTCTTCGTTAAGCATTAGACAGTTAAACTTTTTGCCTTTAGAGGGAACAATGTTGACTATTGTGCTCGTAGTGCGTTGGCAGGTGAAGGCAGCGCATCACCATCCGTGTGAATATTTAATAGGCACCTAGCTCTCGCTTGCATGGATCTGTCCTTCTTTGCCTGAATACGTTAATCTGAGATCAGTAGGCCTACATTGTCGACCACGTTCTCATATATTGGCAGCAATATAAGATTGCAAGATGTTATCAGATCAATCAATTATTCAATTTCAAAGATATCGTGGTATCATGTCAATTTAGATAAGAGTGATTACCAGGATTGAACACATGATATATATATATATATATATATATATATATATATATATATATATATATATACACACACTTTTTTCTCTCAAATGATACAGTTTTTTTCTTTGTTCTTTTATTTCATTAAAAAAAGGGGGGCAAAGAAGAGCAGTTGATGTAAAAAAAGACCACATGAAAATTAGTGTTTGTAAGAAGGTGGGCGCACATTAACAAATTTACTAGCATACGTCGAACCATGTGTGAAATTTTACTATAAAAGTGCGTACATCTCTTTTGCATGGATTAGGTATAGAAAGCTGCGCACGTCGTCGAAAAAAAAAAAAATCTGCAAGCAATCAGTGGACTGACTTATGCGTGACATCCTGTGACACATATAAACATACACCAATTTCAGCGTATAATGCTCGAGTCATTAGCAACGCCTTTGTTGTACACCTCCCTGGTTGTACATAACACTCAGAGTAGCATACAAATACCTGTGTGCAATACATAGAAGCTCTTTATACCCTTTGCTATGAGGAAGAGTACAGTATACATCGAGCTGTAGTGTATCACATTGACATTGTACACGAACACAGAGTTATACGCCTGCCAGTCAGCTACCCTGTGACTGATGAGTAGCATACGAGCTAAAGTAAAACACGTTTACATACATGCCCGCCACGCTACATGATGCATTGTGTGGCATGCACAGGCCAATGCCAGTTCTAAATTCCTAACCCCCGTCCCGCCAACTCGAAGCCAGGGCAGCGTGGGTTGGTGGTCATGATAGCAAAATGTCATGATGTAGGCATTCAACACTATCATACATGTTGCATTTCCCAGAACCTGGGGTCCCATGACAGCGTGAAGAATTAAAAAAAAAAGCAGGAGTAAGAAATAAATAAAAATGCAAACACCCCCGAGCTAACATCTAACCTATCAATACCAATAAGTTACAGTTTGTTATCCCGTTTGTTTGTTAATCCGAAATAATAATAAAAACCTTTGTTACTTCCTTAGTCGTAACACGAAGTAAGGTTCATAATTACAAAGGTTCGTTGATACGCACATTTTCTTCAATTTAGTACAGTATTAACGATGCCTGTTTCATTTTCGGATTAACAAACCTCCAGAAATCGAACCTAATTGTAAGCATTTTTCTCTACCATTAGTGAAACAGAAAAAAAAATGGTCATGAATTCATCGAATATTTCCAGTATAATTATGGAATACATAAGCAATTTAGGAAAGAAACAGAGAAAATAATGTATACATTGCACCTGATTGACAAATTGCCCTACATCGACGTAAATAAGCACTGAATTGATCAGTGTTTTAGTAGTAGCCATGATAAAAAATCATGGGCGTACATACTCCAGCAGGATTCGAACCTACGACCTCCTGATCACCGGACAGGCGTCATCTCCACTAGACCACCGAGCTTTCGCCCGACAGCAAGTGTTGGTTCTAATCCTTATATCATGCAGCGGGTACTGCTTTGTTATTCAAATTTATGAAATTCTTCCGTCGAGATGTTTTCATTGCAACTGATTGACAAATTGCCCTACATCGACGTAAATAAGCACTGAATTGATCAGTGCTTTAGTAGTAGCCATGATAAAAAATCATGGGCGTACATACTCCAGCAGGATTCGAACCTACGACCTCCTGATCACCGGACAGGCGTCATCTCCACTAGACCACCGAGCTTTCGCCCGACAGCAAGTGTTGGTTCTAATCCTTATATCATGCAGCGGGTACTGCTTTGTTATTCAAATTTATGAAATTCTTCCGTCGAGATGTTTTCATTGCAACTGATTGACAAATTGCCCTACATCGACGTAAATAAGCACTGAATTGATCAGTGTTTTAGTAGTAGCCATGATAAAAAATCATGGGCGTACATACTCCAGCAGGATTCGAACCTACGACCTCCTGATCACCGGACAGGCGTCATCTCCACTAGACCACCGAGCTTTCGCCCGACAGCAAGTGTTGGTTCTAATCCTTATATCATGCAGCGGGTACTGCTTTGTTATTCAAATTTATGAAATTCTTCCGTCGAGATGTTTTCATTGCAACTGATTGACAAATTGCCCTACATCCACGTAAATAAGCACTGAATTGATCAGTGTTTTAGTAGTAGCCATGATAAAAAATCATGGGCGTACATACATGCATGATATAAGGATTAGAACCAACACTTGCTGTCGGGCGAAAGCTCGGTGGTCTAGTGGAGATGACGCCTGTCCGGTGATCAGGAGGTCGTAGGTTCGAATCCTGCTGGAGTATGTACGCCCATGATTTTTTTATCATGGCTACTACTAAAACACTGATCAATTCAGTGCTTATTTACGTCGATGTAGGGCAATTTGTCAATCAGTTGCAATGAAAACATCTCGACGGAAGAATTTCATAAATTTGAATAACAAAGCAGTACCCGCTGCATGATATAAGGATTAGAACCAACACTTGCTGTCGGGCGAAAGCTCGGTGGTCTAGTGGAGATGACGCCTGTCCGGTGATCAGGAGGTCGTAGGTTCGAATCCTGCTGGAGTATGTACGCCCATGATTTTTTTTATCATGGCTACTACTAAAACACTGATCAATTCAGTGCTTATTTACGTCGATGTAGGGCAATTTGTCAATCAGTTGCAATGAAAACATCTCGACGGAAGAATTTCATAAATTTGAATAACAAAGCAGTACCCGCTGCATGATATAAGGATTAGAACCAACACTTGCTGTCGGGCAAAGCTCGGTGGTCTAGTGGAGATGACGCCTGTCCGGTGATCAGGAGGTCGTAGGTTCGAATCCTGCTGGAGTATGTACGCCCATGATTTTTTATCATGGCTACTACTAAAACACTGATCAATTCAGTGCTTATTTACGTCGATGTAGGGCAATTTGTCAATCAGTTGCAATGAAAACATCTCGACGGAAGAATTTCATAAATTTGAATAACAAAGCAGTACCCGCTGCATGATATAAGGATTAGAACCAACACTTGCTGTCGGGCGAAAGCTCGGTGGTCTAGTGGAGATGACGCCTGTCCGGTGATCAGGAGGTCGTAGGTTCGAATCCTGCTGGAGTATGTACGCCCATGATTTTTTTATCATGGCTACTACTAAAACACTGACCAATTCAGTGCTTATTTACGTCGATGTAGGGCAATTTGTCAATCAGTTGCAATGAAAACATCTCGACGGAAGAATTTCATAAATTTGAATAACAAAGCAGTACCCGCTGCATGATATAAGGATTAGAACCAACACTTGCTGTCGGGCGAAAGCTCGGTGGTCTAGTGGAGATGACGCCTGTCCGGTGATCAGGAGGTCGAAGGTTCGAATCCTGCTGGAGTATGTACGCCCATGATTTTTTTTATCATGGCTAATACTAAAACACTGATCAATTCAGTGCTTATTTACGTCGATGTAGGGCAATTTGTCAATCAGTTGCAATGAAAACATCTCGACGGAAGAATTTCATAAATTTGAATAACAAAGCAGTACCCGCTGCATGATATAAGGATTAGAACCAACACTTGCTGTCGGGCGAAAGCTCGGTGGTCTAGTGGAGATGACGCCTGTCCGGTGATCAGGAGGTCGTAGGTTCGAATCCTGCTGGAGTATGTACGCCCATGATTTTTTATCATGGCTACTACTAAAACACTGATCAATTCAGTGCTTATTTACGTCGATGTAGGGCAATTTGTCAATCAGTTGCAATGAAAACATCTCGACGGAAGAATTTCATAAATTTGAATAACAAAGCAGTACCCGCTGCATGATATAAGGATTAGAACCAACACTTGCTGTCGGGCGAAAGCTCGGTGGTCTAGTGGAGATGACGCCTGTCCGGTGATCAGGAGGTCGTAGGTTCGAATCCTGCTGGAGTATGTACGCCCATGATTTTTTATCATGGCTACTACTAAAACACTGATCAATTCAGTGCTTATTTACGTCGAGGTAGGGCAATTTGTCAATCAGTTGCAATGAAAACATCTCGACGGAAGAATTTCATAAATTTGAATAACAAAGCAGTACCCGCTGCATGATATAAGGATTAGAACCAACACTTGCTGTCGGGCGAAAACTCGGTGGTCTAGTGGAGATGACGCCTGTCCGGTGATCAGGAGGTCGTAGGTTCGAATCCTGCTGGAGTATGTACGCCCATGATTTTTTATCATGGCTACTTCTAAAACACTGATCAATTCAGTGCTTATTTACGTCGATGTAGGGCAATTTGTCAATCAGTTGCAATGAAAACATCTCGACGGAAGAATTTCATAAATTTAAATAATGTATATATGTATAGTTATTCTTTAAAGACTAGCTATTATGTCTGATTTTTCGTTATAGATAGACGTTAGGAGAAAAAAAAATGATTCCACGTGTACAAACGAGGAGGTGGAAACTCAACCTCCCTGGTACAACAAGTACACGTGCGTCTGAATGTAGTTTGGGTTGAGAAAAAACGTAAAACTAGGACATATCCTGTGCTGTAACGAGAGAGTGCAAGTGTCGATACGGATATTAAACTGCTCTGGCAAACCATTTAATGTAATAACTTCCTTGAAGATGGAGCAACCAATTTCTGGAAATTGAAATCTCCCAGTGGTCTTTATGCTATGCGCCGATGCAACATAAACAGAAACAAAGAAAAAACCAGAACAAAACATGCTCGAGAAAAGAAAACAGATTTACCGCTTTACTTTAACATCTGTGACTATTAATGGCCCCATACTGTCTGCCATCCCAGCAAGCCAAAGTAACCAGTTATGAACAGGGTAGTAGTATCGTAAAGGATGCACATTCCCTGGTCTGTCTGTTATGAGTTGTTTATTGTTTGTCTATTTCCCATTTCACATTAAAAATAAGATGCAAGGAAAACTCAAATCATATACATGAATAATCAAGGATTACAAAATGAATGGATTAATTACCCATATCAGATTAATTATTAGAATGATTCTGTTCTTCCATTGGGTCAAATACACATAAATATTGAAAATCGAAATGCATATTCAAACATACACGTGAATACACATGGATAATACTTTTTTCATCCCCCTCATATAACTGAAAAAACAAACAAGGAGAAAGACCGTGATTTCTGCTAAAAGTTGTAACCATGGCAACTAACTGTGCCTCAAGTATTTTTGTGTAAGAAAGTTACATCAAAGTGGTGTCAAAATCAGTGCAATGGTGTTCAGTATTCAAATTGACCCCTTCAACCCATTTATGTCCTTCGAGTGACTGGCACAGAAACTGGCATAGAAAGCCCCATAGCCCTGTACGCAATGTCCAAAGTCATTGCAGAGAAAGAGTTAAATGATAGAGTACAATCAAAACACTCGAGTCAGATTGACGAACGCTGCTATATATCAAATGAAAATTCACTGATCAAAGTTCCATATTATAGTTTTACGACACATAATTTTAAATCTACTATGACATAGGGCCTACTCCCATCAATTGAAGATTTAGCAAATATTATTCACTTGAAAAATTTCCGAAATTTTAGGTTTTCTGTTTAAGTTTGTTAATGCAGTTGTTTGGTATATCGATATACGGTATCCGCGTTTTAAAGCCGATTTACTTGATTTATCTGGTGACTGGCTTATTTACCATTCGTGTTGTAGGATTAAGAAATTGATGTGAATGAATGAATGAATGAATGAATTTATTATCCAGTGCAATAACAATCATTGTACATGTTTATAGTCGTATCAGTTACATAAAAAAGCGAGGATAATAGGAACCAGAAAATAGCATGAATGCTAGTCAAGTCCGCCCCCTTACAGTTTATGCAGTTATAAAGTATAATTATTTCTTAGTTTATTACCCTTCATTAATGTGTTACGATTACCAATTATCAATAACTCTAGTTCTAAAGAAAGGAAACAAAAATATCTGATTAAATGAACAGTTTGTGACGTAATGAATCTACTGATAATAATCTCTAATCCATGTATATCAAAAACATAAACAATGTCTATATATAGCGAAAAAATAGTATTTACATTTAAAAAGGTAAAATATATGCTAACAAAATGTCAGGAGTACATTAACTTTCTAACAAAAGTTCTACGACAGCTTTTCGAAAACTTGACCTTGATGGTTTCTTCCTAATTTTGATTGGTAGGTCATTCCAAAAAATTGTATACCTAGGTAAGATAAACACTCTTTTCCCAAGCCCGTCTTTACCTTTGGTATATAAAGATTCTCATCTTCTTTTTTCCTTGTACTATATCCATGTTGAATTAATGAACAATATTCTGCACAATAATATGTGCTTATTACTGCAAACACTTCTGATCGGGAATCGTCATTCACGGAAGAGATTACGTCTACTGATAGAAACATTGTAGACATTCCATTCGTATCGCTGATGAGATGTTAAAACAAACCAACAAAAATAGCAAAAACGAGCAACCCTCTTTGTGTGCATTTTGTGTGCAGGTGTGTACGTTGGTGTCTATGAGGGGATACTAAAAGATCTGAGTGAGAGTGAGTGAGTGTGATAATCTGGACCCGGTTGATGAATGACATTTTAAGCCTCAGAAGCTATTTCCGTCATGAGAATGATTTATGGCTTAGAATATTGACACTCGGCTTCAGTTACAGCAATGTCTGCATTGCGACGACCCTTGACTTACATTTATATCTAAGCACATGAGTGTGACATAGGAAGAAAAAAAATCATCCCTATCTTCCCGTATGACTCTATCTGCCACCATTCTTTAAAGCAAAGTTCGCTACGCTGTGGAAGTTATGTGGCCAGAGATGAAACTAGGGTAAAATCAGCAAAGTTAACAGACATGGAAACAATACTGTTACTCTAATCACCTGATCGCCAGTATTACAGCTGTAGGTCTGCCCAAAGTTTGTGGTTGTTAGATAGTTCCTTTGTGCATGGAATTATTGTAACATTTATTCTTTTTTTTTTAAATATTCAGTTATTTCTTTTTCTTACTGCATGTCGTTGCGAATATGCTCATGAACTCACTCTTTATGCAATTGAAACTTTCTATGTTATTTGTATTGGTACCTTTGCACAGATTATTCCTTTATTTGCCTCTGTACAACGAGAAATAATCATATAATCAAAATCAAGTAGTCCATAAAAATTTACAGTCGCATGATTCGCCATTATGTACTTCATGTATATCTTTGGTTCCTTGGTCCTTTTACATTAACCTTTTCTATTTTCGTGTTCGTGCATTTTTTTTTTTGTTTTATATTCAGGCAAATGAGGAGCGCTGGAGATTTCACAGTCAGGATGGGCAAGACAGCCAGCCTTTCGAGCGACACTTTGGACAACATGGTATAGTTAGAGAACAACTTTCCATTACTGAGTAGTTTCACGATAGTTTTCAGAAATCTGCATAAATTTGTTTTAGGATGTACGTGTGTGATGCTTGCATGGAAAATTCATGACAGAAATAAAAATTCCCCGGAATGTCATTTGGACAATGAATTGACCCGCTTTAAATGAATTCCTTTGAATTTAGATTTGGCATTCAGCAGTTTTACTGTTTGTTCATTTGTTTGTTTTTTTTTTTTTTTTTGTTTTTTTTTTGGGGAGGGTTTGTTGTTTTTTTGTTGTTGTTGTTGTTGTTTTTGTTTGTTTTTTTTTGTTTTTTGTTTTGTTTTTTTTTTTTTACTACGGCTGGTTTTGTATGGCCGGTCAATGGATTTTATTCTGCAGGCGACCAGCTTTCTTCTAATAGACATTGATTCTTCCTTTAAAACTATGTCACACTTCCGGCATTAAGTTCCGATAGGGCACTCATTTCCTTCTTCGCGTTACTCTGGCACTGTGTCTGGGCTGAGTTTTGTCCCAGGGGTACGTGTGGGTGTAAAGCCCCAGTCACATCGGTGCCCTAGCTTTGTTATCGAAAAAAAAATACAAGAACAAACACAGACACACAAAAATAATGTTCTTGAATCATGTAACTAACTTCGTCTGCGTTCATTGGGATTCATCAATTTATGGGTAAGTGTAGAGGCGGCGGTTTTCTCTTCTTCTTTCTTTTTTTTTGAGCAAACTACTACGTGTTACCTTAAGGCGTAAAGTCGCAACTCGATTAGATTATAGGCGTAAAATTACACAAACAATATCTATATCAGACATAATAATGATATATTATATGGCTTCACAACACAGTACGGAAATATTGGTTGCGCACACACTGAAAAGTAAAGGTTCAAATTTGCACCCTATTTGTCGCTATAGCAGCACCCTGGGGTGCACAGTTGCACCTTGTATTATGCAAGTAGAAAATTAAATCTCTTGATATTTATGTTTGTACCTACAAAGATGCAGACATATCCATCAGAGTGTAAGTTTGATCTTACGAGTAAAACCTTGGTACTCGTGGTTCAAATTTTCAATTCACAATGTACTGTTTATGGTGCACGTTTGCACCCTTGATTTGCACAAAACTGAGGGTGCAAATGTGCACCCCTGTAGGTTCAAAATTCAGTGTATTGCACCTCTAAGGGTGCAAATTGTTTATTGGGGTGCAAATTTGCACCCTACTGGGTGGTTGTACAGAGACAATTTTAAAATTTTAAATTTGAACCCGTATTTCTTGGTGTGTAAATGCATGACGTGAAAATCAAGTAGTTTCAACTGAAGCGATGATTTCAACACCTCAAAATTCCAAAAGCGATCGTCATGCGTACCTTACATCATATTTTAGTCATCATTTCATATAGTGTACGAAGCAACAAGTGAACAAGGAGACAAAAAAAAAGAAACAACAATGTACATGATACATGGCAAGAGGAGCTCCTAAACCAAAAATAATTTGGTAGTCATTTTCAGTTAGCTCCTGCCATGAAGATTACAAGAGCACAGCGGTATATTTGATTTGATGATATTATTTTATTGTAAGGTTATACTCTGATAATGAATACGCTACATATTCTAAACCCATTACACAACTAGCTGTTTAGCGGTATAAAAATGTATATAGCCTTCATAACAAATTACGTATTTTACAGAAAATGACATTTGCGTAGTAAACCACGTAAAATTCCGTCTCATTTCTTCGTGGTCGTATTGAATATCTTGTACATAATGATATTGATGAAGAGTGTTTTGATAAGATGTGTAGCATCATCAGTACAAACAATGGAGACTTTACTTATCTCAAAATATCTTAAAATAAGCTTTGTAGATTCTGCATTTTTACTTTACGGAGGATGCAGATACCGTTTTTTTTTTTCTTCTTCCTTGGGGAAACCCATAGCCGACTGTGCAATGTAGATATGAGTTTTTGAAATTATATATAAGAATGGGTTTCTTACGTCTTTTTATAGAAAATGAATTCATCACTTGAAAGAGGATTGATTATCTATTGTTTTTATGGAAAAATAAAATCTACAAAAACATCAGATACTGCGTTTTTCCTTTTAGGCAGAAGTGCTTAACTGTAAAGCAGTTAGTGGTTGATTGTTTGATAACACACGTAAATAAACATAATATTATTATGGTTATATTCATCTAGCCGAATATTTCATGACAAAGTATTTATAAGTGTTGATGGTGAATCGAATTTGTTAAGTGGATGATTAAACTCCAACTCTTGTCTTAGTGTTTTGACGTATTGCAGGATGGTTTGCAGTTACAAGATAATAATACAAAATTCCGTTAGTTTATCAGCTCTGCATGTGATATTTTGTTTGTAAGATAAGAATTTTAAAGGTCCAGTTTACCTTTGGAACAGTGATTTTAAAAATTTTCAAGATATCACCTTTGATGCATATGTGTACATCTGTTGTATCACAAAACATCCTAAAATATAAAATTTTTGCAATAAATCCTAAAATACAAGGATATATCAGTATTTTTCTCAATAAACCATAACTGTAGACGGTTTAGTCTGGAAGCATTCTTATTATATCTATCGTTCACATTTTGTGTATTTAACAATACTTAACATCGATTATATGAATTCATATTTTTACAGTGGTTGTTTCTATCCGTAACTCACATGTTAGAACTATTTTAAAGCACTAATGCTGGGTTTTAGTTTCATCTGCAAATGGTAAATTATGCCTTTAAGACATGTTTGACAAATGTTTGCATGCATTGAATTATGCATCAGTGTTACAAACAGACAGACTGTTTTGGGGGTTTTCTTCTCTTTTTTTTTTTTTTTTTTTTTGAAGCTGTAGGACCATGAAGGGGGGGGGGGTAGATGCAACATGTGGTGAAATCACTACTCGCTGGCATAAAATATAGTACGCATGATAGACAAATCATTATCATTTAGGCACAGTTCTGCATCAATACTTGCATGTTTCTCCGTTGTTAAGATGTTAAGAACAACGCAAAAAATGCTTTTATGGATTTTTTTTTTCTGCATGTTCACGAAGTTGTTCAAAACAAGGCTGATTCCTCGTGGAAGATTTGTTAAGAGAACGGAATTGTAAAGAAGTGAGATGTCAATCCATACTTAAGCCCATATTGTACAAATGAGGGAGTTTATAAAGAACAAGTTCACCACACTTTTTGTGGCTATATAAACAAAAACAAACAAATTTTAGATACTGACAAAGGGCAAAAATAGGATACACCTGCTCTGCAACATCGAAGTGTTGACTATTCGTGTGATCTACTTTTTTTTTTTTTGATTCTGTTATATAGTATGGTGAACAGTCAAAGTGTGTTTTTGTTTTGTTTTTGTTTTGTTTGTTTTGTTTCAGAGCCACAACAATTAGAGCAGCAAAATCGCAGGTGGTATAATGATGCTTGATATAAATATAGGTATCATTCCTACTGCGTGGGACGGGGGGGGGGGGGGAGGGGAGATCAAGTGGTCTGCTACTAGCATTGCCTAGCATGCAGTGAATAAAGACACTGCGCATCATCTACTCCCTCCTGTACATCGCGTGTATGGCTAGAATGATGAGCCCCCGACACTAGAAAGTTTCCCACGGGTGTCCCGCGGTATCAGTCCTCCATTTCACTTTCACTTTTCGACTACTTTACACCGTCCCATTGTATTCCAACATTGTCCAATGTAATATTGTGCGATGCTCCATTTGGTGAGCTCCTGTGCTCCATTCTCTCTCTCAGTCTCAATCAACATCACACGTGAACATGAACACGATCATGATATCACACACAAAAAAAAAACACACAACAACAACGGGTCTACAAGGGGCAGATTTATCAAATCCATGCCTTTTTTTGAGGGTGTGAAACAAAATTTAATTTCAGAGCTAGAAATAATGTCCCGCAATGTAGTAGGCGAGCACTTATAATGCCACGTGTTGCAGTCTTTATCTCTTCCCATTGTTGACGAAGAGAAATGTTTTACGTGAGGACTAAACTACAGAATCATGTTAGAATGCATGTGTTTCAATGGAAATCTCAGGGCGTTTGTCTACTCCACTGTTAGAGGGAGCAATGATACCCTTGCGACTCTACGCACATATCGATGTGCAACACGTGTATGGAATCTTGTAGATCACTACAGAAGGGGATATGATATATATAAATTGCAACGCGTCCGTCTTTCGATTTCAAATTATGTTTTCCACACGATCAAGATTTCACGAAGAGAGCAAGTTATCGACCATTCCAAAACATGATGTTCGGGACCGTTTATTCTCGGATGGAATGTTTCTCTCTCCAAAATCTAGACTGGGCTCTCATCATTACAGGACGTGAATCTCAAAGCGCCATTAAGTCCATGTAGACGTTGTGTGCATGCAAAACGAGATGCTAGAGGTTACCACAGGGTTAA